>NW_026945621.1:387500-465000 GCF_034702125.1 Engraulis encrasicolus | reverse complement strand
ATAAGTACATTTTGTTTGGTTTCATAGCCTTGCATTGCTACGCTTAATACTATTAAACCAGGCATGCAAACACATAGGGTATGTATTGTCATATTTTACTTAACTACATCTGAACAAATTCCTGAAATGAGGTGCACAGTTCCTTTAAAATGATCAATGATCTGCTATCCAAAGTTAAAATGACCTGCTATGGACCTCTATCCTTCGGTAAGTTGTTTCACTCGTCGGCCATCGTCTCGGATTAGTAAATCCAGAGCATGTATTGTAGCCTTTCATTCCATTGAAACCAATTATAAGACATGGCGATTGAACTAATGGCCCATTCCAGTCCCAATCCAAACTAATAGATTGCATTTATCCTTCCTGGATATTTCAGCTGCCGAGTTGAAGTGGGAGTTCTATAACCATGGCAACTGCCGCGGTTAAGCTGACTTTAGCAAGGTGTTTTGATATGAGCCAAAAGAGCCATAATAGCTTTTACTCTGCCCTATATTACATTTATGTGGACACAAAATCATTCAAGATTAAGTTGAGTTAAAATGGCTGTGTTTGGAACAGCTGCACAAAAAAGTTTCACTATTTATTGACATTTTAAATAATGGTTCCATGGGGGCCGCCATTATCATCCGACTTCGACTTATTGGGGTGGGAGTAGTGCGAGTTGGAGCTCCCACTTCAACTGGCGTCTCAGAGTATTTTTCGTAATAGGATAAGTGCGATCTCCTACTAGGATGATTTGGGACTGGAATGCACCAATAAAGGTCATATGGGAAAGTGAAAGGTCATCTGGGAAACTCCCAATGTCATGGTGACACAGCACTCCACAGCACACAGTTGCACAGCTGAGGCATAAATGCCTTTTTGTCATGTGCTATACTCATGAACCGGTACTTTGCTCTTAAATGTGCGTTACGCCCCTTTATGGGTGAAAACAAACCGAATGTCTCATCCACTTACATGATACATCGGCTTGTCTAAATGAATTCAGTCCATGCTTCAGCCACAGCTTTTTGGCTCAATTATTTTGAACAGCCAGCAACACAACTCGTTTTCGGCATGTTGTGCGTGAACAACGCTAATCTATAGGTCCGTATCTTTCGTTTATTAAACCCCATGTAGCGAAGGGGAGTAGAGTTGCCCAGCTGGGACTCGAACCCAGACCTTCTGGGGTAGTAAACCGGGGCTCTGACCGCTACACCAAAGAGCCAGGCTCGCTGGCATGTTAGTCAGAACACACCCACAACCCTAGTGATGGTCACTCCATCACACCCCAACATCACCAATTGACTTGCATGGGTTGTTTTCCCCCACAAATGGGCCTAAAGCACATGGAAAACGTCACGGCATTCATGAGTATCGAGTGCTCTGTCACAATTTCCCAGGTAGGCTTTCACTTTGGGGCAGTCATGGGTACGAGCGTCAGACTTGTAGCCCAAAGGTTGCCGGTTCGACTCCCGAGCCGCCAGGTTGGTGGGGTTAGTAATTAACCAGTACTCTCCTCCATCCTCCTCAACGATTGAGTTACCCTAAGCATCCCGCCACACTGCTCCCTTTCGGGCTGCCCCCTTGCACGGGTGAGGCATAAATGCAATTTTGTTGTGTTTTCACTGGAGTGCTGTGCCACAATGACAATGGGAGTTGGAGTTTCACAGTTGGGCTTTCACTTTCACTTCACTTCTCTTTACTCAGTGAAACTGTGATGTGTGTGCTGGGAAGGGTGGCCACAGTTTATCTAGTATGTGTTTATGTTTTTGTGGAATTAATGTTTGTGTCCATATGTTTTTATACAGTGAGACCAAAGACAAATGTCATGCTAACATGAAAATAAGTCTATTCTGGGAGACAGTGCTAGTGTGTGTGTGTGTGCGTGCCTGTGTGTGTGTGTGTGTGTGTGTGTGTGTGTGTGTGTGCGTGCGTGCGTGCGTGTGTGTGTGTGTGTGTGTGTGCGTGCGTGTGCGTCTGTGTGCGCGTGCGTGCATGCGCGTGTGCGTGTGTGTGCGTGTGTGCGTGCGTGTGTGCGTGCGTGCGTGCGTGCGTGTGTGCGTGCGTGCGTGCGTGCGTGCGTGCGTGTGTGTGTGTGTGTGTGTGTGCGTGTGTGCAGGTCTCATGCTGAGTGTACCATTCTCACTCTTCACTCTCCAAACAAACCTCGTTGTCCTGGCAACCGCATCCATGAGAACACTACAGAACACGGAGATGCAGAACATTCCAACATTCCGCAATTATACTGAGACCACAGCATTCGGTAGCAGGTGGCTGAATGTGTGAGTATGTGTCTGTGTGTGTGTGTGTGAGAGAGAGAGAGGGGGGGGAGCTATATGTGGTTGACATATGTGGTTGACATTGTTTGTTTCGTTTGTCTGTTTGTTCCATGGGGTGCTAGCCAGCACATTAACACTGTGTGTGTGTGTGTGTGTGTGTGTGTGTGTGTGTGTGTGTGTGTGTGTGTGTGTGTGTGTGTGTGTGTGTGTGTGTGTGTGTGTGTGTGTGTGTGAGGACAGATGTTGGGATATTTTTTGCTTTCTGGAGAATGTGAAGATTTTAACGGAATGCTGCGGAGATCAGTTGCCCTGATACACACACACAGTGGCGGACTTAGCAATTTGGGGGCCTAAGGCGAAGTTAGCTAGGGGGCCCATCGGCCCATCGGCCCACCGGCCCACCCAAGTGTGTACCCCCCCTTGAAAAATAATAATAATAGCCTAATAGGCTTGCTTAGAGATGCTTAGCTCACAGCATCTTCTGTATCACAGATACACATTTCAAAAACTAAGCTCTCTACAACAGTCAGAAGACCTCCTGAACATAATGTGCTTGGGCCAAGTTTTGACATTTAGACAGCATTCAATGTTGACATATTCAACATTGCAATCTTCACATGCACATCAATCAATTACACATGGGCATCAAAGGCTTCTCTCTCTCTCTCTCTCTCTCTCTCTCTCTCTCTCTCTACCCAGACCATTGCAGTGGCAAACACACGGTGGTAGATGGACACTCCCAACTGAGATCGCTCCCGGACGTGTAGTCCCAGGTGTTTTTATCACTCCCGGACGTGTAGTCCCACCCGATTATATTTCACGTATTATCATACACTGCCACATACAAGCAATTTAGGGTTAGGTTTAGGGTTAGGGTTAGGTTTAGGGTTAGAAACAAAAAACTAACATCAAAAAGATAACTAGCTCCGTTATATGGCGGTGGGGCCGATAGTCTGGCTAGTGGGAGCGAGCCGACAGGGGAGCGTCCTGCGTTGGGAGCGTCAATCAGGGAATCCAAACACAGATCAAAGTTCAACGACACAAATAAAAATAGACAGTAAGATTGCAGTGTATCATTTTGCCCAAATGCCACCACCGCCACACCACCAACTGCGTGTGCACATGAGGTATTGGACGGCGAGCAGCAAGCATCTCAAACTGAATTGGCTACAAAACAAAACACCACGGCGGGTGAATTCCAAACCAACCAACTGAGGCATAGTAGTACACACAAGCGCGCGCGCGCGCGCACACACACAATCAATGTGACTTACTATGAGTAGAGTGCGCTGTCTTTTGTCAATCACGTCGGCGTTTCTCCAGGCTGAACTTCCACATCACCTCCTGTTAGCATCCAGAACTAGCCAGCAATATCGCCACGTAACGCAGTTCATTATTAAAAACTCCAGCATATCTACTGGAGCTATGGCTGACATGTCAGCTAATTCTGCGATGTTCTAAATCTCGCCACATCGCATCAAGTTACAGAATGTTCCTTGAAAGCTGCATGCTTGTTTAAGCCTTTCAAAATTTCGACAGCATGTTTCTGAAATCATTTCAGAGAGATTGAGAAGGTTGTCTGATGATACAGTAACCGATGCACCGTCTGCAAGCGCTTAAAGACTGTGTCCTTTGGAATAACTTACTCAAGCCTATTCCAGTTCACATCTAGAGGAAAAGTAACGCCTTTTTGAAACAAAATATCTCACGAGGTATTCATTCAACAAAACTTGGGGTTATCAGTGCCGCGGCCATTCAGAGATCCATCAGTGGGGATAGCCACAGTAGTTGACCTGCTAGTGCTACAGTGTAGGGCACCGTTTCCTTGTCGCTGTCCGATCCACGGAGATAGTCCAGGCTTCTAACATGTCATGTCGTGGGTTATCCAAAGTTACCGATGTTGGAGTTTTAAAACATTTACGCACAGTGTTATCCATATTCAGGAAAGCACAAAACTCGCATGTCTGTTCACCACCTAGAAATGTCAGTCACCTCGCTTGAGTCGCTTCCCTCTTCAGCGCGTTCGCGGAGGGACCCGCTGCGCATATATGGGCAGCAATGCGCACTCACAGTGCGTTCCGAATGCGCCGTAATTACGCATTGTGCGCATTTGAGCGGTGCAGATATGCGCAGGCATGTTGTGTGGGAACGTAGCGAATGTTTTGGAACTCGTCTCGCGCACATGGCATGCATGGATGGAATATTCCATTTTAACACGAAAGAGAGGGGTGTGCACGGGATCTGTATTTGTTTGTAATGTATTGTGTTGCTCTTATTTCCAATTTAAACATACAAAATTCATTATTTATGAAAATTACCATTTATTTGTGAATTACTGTCCAAAGGGGCCCCAATTACTATGTGAAATTTTCCGCTCCCAGTCAGAGGGGGCCCCTAAATTTGGGGGGCTAAGGCGGGGCCTAAGGCGGTTGCCTAGCAACGCCTCTATGCCAGAACCGCGCCTGCACACACACACACACACACACACACCACGACCTGAGAGAATATGCGTGTGTGTGTGTGTGTGTGTGTGTGTGTGTGTGTGTGTGTGTGTGTGTGTGTGTAATGTGTGTGCGTGTGTGTGTGTAATCTGTGTTTGTGTGCGCGCGTGTGTAATGTGTGTGTGTAATGTGTGTGTGTGTGTGTGTGTGTGTGTGTGTGTGTGTGTGTGTGTGTGTGTGTGTGTGTGTGTGTGTGTGTGTGTGTGTGTGTGTGTCTCCAGCGGAGGTGCATTCCAAGTGTGTGTGTGTATAATGTGTGTGTGTGTGTGTGAGTGTGTGTGTGTATAATGTGTGTGTATGTTTGTGTGTGTGTGTGTGTATAATGTGTGTGTATAATGTGTGTGTGTGTGTGTATAATGTGTGTGTGTGTGTGTGTCCAGCGGAGGTGCATTCCAAGTGTGTGTGTATAATGTGTGTGTGTGTGTGTGAGTGTGTGTGTGTATAATGTGTGTGTATGTTTGTGTGTGTGTGTGTGTATAATGTGTGTGTATAATGTGTGTGTGTGTGTGTATAATGTGTGTGTGTGTGTGTGTCCAGCGGAGGTGCATTCCAAGTGTCATCATCATTTCTCAGCAGCAGCATCATGTCATCTCAGGAATCCGTTCTCACGTCTATTAATACACCGTGCATGTGTGTGTGTGTGTCTGTGTGTATGTGTGTCTGTGTGTGTGTGCGTGTGTGTGTGTGTGTGTCTATTAATACACCGACCCTGCTGCCCTCCGTCCGTCCGTGTGTGTGTGTGTGTGTGTGTGTGTGTGTGTGTGTGTGTGTGTGTGTGTGTGTGTGTGTGTGTGTGTGTGTGTGTGTTTGTGTTTTACATGTACCAGGCTGCAGTCTACGTACGTCAGAGTGTGTATTTTTAGCTCTTATCAGACATGCACCGACAGTTACTATCTCTGGTGTGTGAGTGTGTATGTGTGTCCGCACACGTGTGCATGTGTGTGTGTGTGTGTGCGTGTGCCTGTGTGTGTGTGAGTTCATGCACAGGAGTGACCACTCCAAAACAACATGCCACTGTCTATGAATAACACACCGATTTGAGACGCCTAGCTCATGCATGACTTTGCATGTTATACTCTACAAGGCCCTGTGACAGGCAGGGCTCTAAATTAACTTTTTTCATCACCAGCCAAAATGGCTAGTAGATGCTAATCTTACTAGCCAAACACACACTCACTAATGGGTCAAAGTGGCTAGTAAGTTGGTCTTTTCTACCAGCCAAGCTGAAATTTCACCAGCATTTGGCCGGTTGGCTGGTGTTAATTTAGAGCCCTGTGACAGGTTAGGGTGAGGGGTGGTGTTGCCAGATTGGGAGGTTACCCGCACAATTGGGCTGCTTGGGATGGCTGTCTGCGGGTAAAAACGGGAAAAATTAACCATTTGTCGTTTTTTTCTGCAGTTTTGAGCCCAGACAAGAAGTCAATGCAATTTGTTGACATTGGGCGGAATTTTGTGCCATTTGGCGTTTTTTTAGAATATTTTGGGCGGGATTTGATCAGACACATCTGGCAATACTGGTTAGGGTTAGCAATGCGGCAGACAAAACACCAAGACTGCATAGTATAAACCAACAATAATTACAAACAGCAAGACTGCATAGTATAAACCAACAGTAATTACAAACAACAAGACTGCATGGTATAAACCAACAATAATTACAAACAACAAGACTGCATGGTATAAAGCAACAATCATTACAAACAACAAAACTGCATAGTATAAACCAACAATCATTACAAACACCAAGACTGCATAGTATAAACCAACAATCATTACAAACACCAAGACTGCATAGTATAAACCAACAATCATTACAAACAACAAGACTGCATAGTATAAACCAACAACAATTACAAACACCAAGACTGCATAGTATAAACCAACAATAATTGCAAACAACAAGACTGCATAGTATAAACCAACAATAATTACAAACAACAAGACTGCATGGTATAAACCAACAATAATTACAAACACCTGGATTGCATAGTATAAACCAACAATAATTATAATTACAAATGCACTCAGAGAGACGGGACGGACATGCGCCGCGCGTACACCACGTACACTGCGCTCCTGTGCGTAAGGCATGGTCTGTTTTCATGTATTCTAACCGTTTCGGACAGACAACGGACACGTGAAGTGGCCGTCCGTGCCGTTGGTGTGAATGCACCGTTAGGGAGAGAGACGCCGGACGCCTAGACAGGCTGGTGAGGATGTTGGTTTAGTGGTGGACGCCTGGACAGGCTGGTGAGGATGTTTAGTGGTGGACGCCTGGACAGGCTGGTGAGGATGTTTAGTGGTGGACGCCTGGACAGGCTGGTGAGGATGTTGGTTTAGTGGTGGACGCCTGGACAGGCTGGTGAGGATGTTTAGTGGTGGACGCCTGGACAGGCTGGTGAGGATGTTTAGTGGTGGACGCCTGGACAGGCTGGTGAGGATGTTTAGTGGTGGACGCCTGGACAGGCTGGTGAGGATGTTTAGTGGTGGACGCCTGGACAGGCTGGTGAGGATGTTTAGTGGTGGACGCCTGGACAGGTTGGTGAGGATGTTTAGTTTAGTGGTGGACGCCTGGACAGGTTGGTGAGGATGTTTAGTTTAGTGGTGGACGCCTGGACAGGCTGGTGAGGATGTTTAGTGGTGGACGCCTGGACAGGCTGGTGAGGATGTTTGGTTTAGTGGTGGACGCCTGGACAGGCTGATGAGGATGTTTAGTGGTGGACGCCTGGACAGGCTGGTGAGGATGTTGGTTTAGTGGTGGACGCCTGGACAGGCTGGTGAGGATGTTTAGTGGTGGACGCCTGGACAGGCTGGTGAGGATGTTGGTTTAGTGGTGGACGCCTGGACAGGCTGGTGAGGATGTTTAGTGGTGGACGCCTGGACAGGCTGGTGAGGATGTTGGTTTAGTGGTGGACGCCTGGACAGGCTGGTGAGGATGTTGGTTTAGTGGTGGACGCCTGGATAGACTGGTGAGGATGTTGGTTTAGTGGTGGACGCCTGGACAGGCTGGTGAGGATGTTTAGTGGTGGACGCCTGGATAGACTGGTGAGGATGTTGGTTTAGTGGTGGACGCCTGGACAGGCTGGTGAGGATGTTTAGTGGTGGACGCCTGGACAGGCTGGTGAGGATGTTTAGTGGTGGACGCCTGGACAGGCTGGTGAGGATGTTTAGTGGTGGACGCCTGGACAGGCTGGTGAGGATGTTTAGTGGTGGACGCCTGGACAGGTTGGTGAGGATGTTTAGTGGTGGACGCCTGGACAGGCTGGTGAGGNTGTTTAGTGGTGGACACCTGGACAGGCTGGTGAGGATGTTTAGTGGTGGACGCCTGGACAGGTTGGTGAGGATGTTTAGTTTAGTGGTGGACGCCTGGACAGGTTGGTGAGGATGTTTAGTTTAGTGGTGGACGCCTGGACAGGCTGGTGAGGATGTTTAGTGGTGGACGCCTGGACAGGCTGGTGAGGATGTTTAGTGGTGGACGCCTGGACAGGCTGGTGAGGATGTTTGGTTTAGTGGTGGACGCCTGGACAGGCTGATGAGGATGTTTAGTGGTGGACGTCTTGCCAGGCTGGTGAGGGTGTTTAGTGGTGGACGCCTGGACAGGCTGATGAGGATGTTTAGTGGTGGACGCCTGGACAGGCTGGTGAGGATGTTTAGTGGTGGACGCCTGGACAGGCTGGTGAGGATGTTTAGTGGTGGACGCCTGGACAGACTGGTGAGGATGTTTAGTGGTGGACGCCTGGACAGGCTGGTGAGGATGTCAGCTTTAGTGGTGGACACCTGGACAGGCTGGTGAAGATGTTTAGTGGTGGACACCTGGACAGGCTGGTGAGGTTGTTTAGTGGTGGACGCCTGGACAGGCTGGTGAGGATGTTGGTTTAGTGGTGGACGCCTGGACAGGCTGGTGAGGGTAGAGTAGAGTAGAGTAGAGAAACTTTATTGATCCCCAGGGGGAAATTCAGGTGTCAAGTAGCTACATAAAAACAAACACAGACACACAGACACACACACATATGAAGAGGTTCCAGATCTGGGCCAGCTCTGGCATCTCAGGCAGTCCAATCCCCAATAATGATGTCCTTCTTAGTGTCCTTCTGTATACTGTTAAACAGTTGAATGGCCCAAGGGACAAAGGACCTCCTTAGCCTGTCTGTCCTGCAGGTGAAAGCACGGAGTCTGTGACTGAACAGACTCAGTTGGTTAGTGAAGGTGGCGTTAAGGGGGTGATGCTGATTGTCCATAATAGAGTCCAGTCTGCTCAGTGTTCTGCTCTCAGCTGTTGAGGTGAGTGACTGCAGCTCCATGCCCACCACTGACCCCGCCTTCCTCACCAGTCTGTCAAGGCGTCCAGCATCTCTCTTCCTAATGCTTCCACCCCAGCAAGTCACAGCGTAGAAGAGCACACTGGCCATGACAGACTGGTAGAACATAAGCAGAAGTTGGCTGCAGACATTGAAGGACCTCAGCCTTCTTAGGAAATAGAGCCTGCTTTGGCCTTTCCTGTAAAGTGCTTCAGAATTTGTGGACCAGTCCAGCTTATTGTCAAGGTGCACTCCTAAGTACTTGTAAGTACAGACAGTCTCCACATTCTCTCCCCCAATAGAAACAGGCACCAAGGGCGGGGTGGAGCGCCTGAAATCGATCACCATTTCCTTGGTTTTGGTGGTGTTCAGGTGCAGCTGATTGTTTTGGCACCATCCTACAAAGTCATCCACCAATCCCCTGTACTCCTCTTCCTGACCGTCTCTTATACACCCCACAATTGCAGTGTCATCTGAAAACTTCTGCATGTGACATGTCCCAGAATTGTAGCTGAAGTCATTGGTATACAGGGTGAAGAGCACGGGGGAGAGAACCGTTCCTTGTGGCGCTCCTGTGCTGCTAATCACTGTCTCCGATGTTATGTCACCCATCCTCACAAACTGGGGCCGCTCTGTGAGGTAATCAGTTATCCAGGTCACCAGTCTAGGCTGCACTCCAATCCGCACCAATTTCTCTCTCAGCAGCAGTGGTTGTATGGTGTTGAATGCGCTGGAGAAGTCAAAAAACATGATTCTCACAGCACAGCCACCCTTATCCAAGTGAGCATGTACCCTGTGAAGAAGATACAGGATGGCATCCTCCACTCCCACGTTCTCTTGGTAGGCGAATTGCAGAGGATCCAGTGCGTGGCGTACCTGGGGTTTGAGAAAGTTGCGCAGCAGCACTCGTTCAAAAGTTTTCATTAGGTGTGAGGTGAGGGCAACCGGTCTGTAATCATTAAGTTCTTTAGGGTGAGTTTTCTTTGGAACAGGTACCAGGCATGATGTTTTCCACAAGATAGGAACTTTGCTTTCTTGTAGACTCCTATTGAAAAGGTGATGAAGGGGCTCAGCTAATTCCTCAGCACATGTCTTTAGCAGTCTTGCACAGATGCCATCAGGGCCGGCCGCCTTGGACTTAAGTCTTTTCAGTGTCCCTCTAACTTGATCAGTGGTGATTGTCGGCTGTGGGAGTGCTGGGTTGGAGTAAGGGGGGAGTGGAAAAGGGGTGGGTGGTGGGTAAGTTGTTCCAAGACGCAGAAGTGAGGAGCAGGGGAGGGGGATAGAGGTAGTGGGGATTTGTGAGTCTGCTGTGTCCATTGGTGGGGGTACTGCTGCATTGTTGATGGTGGTGGGAGTGGTGACCATAGGCAGAGTAGGAGGGTGTGGGGATGAAGTGTCCCTGTTAGTGAGGCTGGGTGAAGTAGTAACGGGAGTGTGGGGTTGTGAGTGGGTGAGATGGGAGCCTGCTGAAGAGTGGTTGTCAAGTGTGGGCTGGGGGGATTCAGGGGCTATAGAGGTGACAAGGGAAATGCTGCCCTCTGTGCCAGAGTTTCCAAACCGGTTGTAAAAATGGTTTAAATCATTGGACATTGATAGATCACCCTCTGCCATACATCTCTTCTTTCCACACCCAGTGATTTTTTTAATCCCCTGCCATGCCTCTCTAGCATTGTCCTTCATTTTAATTTCCACCTTCTTCCCATATGCCACCTTGGCCTCCTTCAGTCTGCTTTTGAGTTCTCGCTGTACACTCCTCAGCGCTGTCAAGTTTCCTCCCTTAAAAAGCTTCTTTTTCTTATTGAGGAGTTGCTTGACATCTCTGGTTACCCAGGGTTTGTTGTTGGGGTAGCAGCGAATCGTTTTTGTTGGTACAACAGTGTCCATGCAGAAGTTTATGTAATCAGTAGTACATGCTGTGGCCTCATCCAGGTCATCACTGCCCTGCAGTATACTCCAGTCAGTGGTCTCGAAACAGTCTCTTAGTGCCTCCTCAGTTTCTGGTGTCCATTCTCTGAAAGTGTGTGTGGTAACTGGTAGCCTTTGTACTTTTGGGATGTACAGAGGCTGTAAATGGATCAAATTGTGGTCAGAGAAACCCAGTGGGGGAAGGGGGGTGGCACTATATGCATCCTTCACGTTTGCATACAGGAGGTCAATGGTTTTATTTTTTCTTGTTGCACAGTCAACACACTGATGGAAGTTGGTGAGAGTGGAGTTGAGGGTAACGTGGTTAAAATCCCCAGTGATGGCAAAGAAAGCCTCGGTATGCTGTGTTTGTAGCCTCGCAACAGTTGTGTGAATGACGTCACATGCAGTCTCGGGCGCCGCTCTCGGGGGGACATAGACGCAGATTATTATACAGTGTGAAAATTCTCTTGGAGTGTAGTAAGGACGTACGCTGATGGCCAGTAGCTCCACATCTTTACTACACACTGTTTCCTTCACCGTTACATGTCCGGGATGACAAAACTTGTGATTGATGTACATAATCAGTCCACCTCCTTTCTTTTTCCCTGAAAGTGCATTGTCTCTGTCAAGTCTAACTACGCTGAAGCCCGGTATGTCAACATTACAAGTAGGAGTGAGACTAGTTAGCCATGTTTCCGTGAAGCAAATTAGACTCGCTTCTCTAAACAGTTTTTGGTTTCTTACCAGGGCAGTCAGCTCGTCCGTTTTGTTGGTTAGCGAATTCACGTTTCCCATAATAATTGCTGGAACAGAGGGCTTATATCTCCATTTCTTCTCCCGTCGCTTGGCCTTGACTGCGACCCCTGCTCTGCATCCACGAAAGCTGAAAACTTCTTTTGGAATATCCACATGAACCGCGGCAGAATCAGCAAACTTCCGCAGATCCATCAGCTGGCTGCGCGAGTAAACAATGTTGCAGCGTCCATAGCAACGCACAGACTTCTCCATATCGGAATAAATAACTTCTTGTCCACGTTAAAAAATAAAAAAACGAATTAATAATAATGTACAGAAAAACAACAACTAAACGCTAATCTAAGAACTGGAAAATAAGTAATAAAACACAACACGAAAGACGACTAGAACAGACATAAAACAAGGAGCTACAAAACTTGCTGCCATTCTCGCTGGCGCATACGTCACGGGTGTTTAGTGGTGGACGCCTGACAGGCTGGTGAGGATGTTTAGTGGTGGACGCCTGGACAGGCTGGTGAGGATGTTTAGTGGTGGACGCCTGGACAGGCTGGTGAGGATGTTTAGTGGTGGACACCTGGACAGGCTGGTGAGAATGTTTAGTGGTGGACGCCTGGACAGACTGGTGAGGATGTTGGTTTAGTGGTGGACGTGGAGCTTGAGACTCTCACTTCTGACTTGACACTCTTGGCTCTCTGTTGATCAATAATCAGTCTCTCCAAACTCAAATCTGTGCGTGCATGTGTGTGCGCGTGTGTGTCTGTGTGTGCCTGAGTGCCGGTGTGTGCGTGCGTGCCTGCGTTCCTGCGTGTGTGTGTGTGTGTTCAGTCTGCTGAGGTGAGAGCTGAGCTCCCCCTGGTGGAGAAGTTGTGCAGCTGCATAAAGATGAGACTCAGGAATGGAGCAAGAGGAGGAAGATACATAGACACACACACCCCTGTGATGTGCGAATGGGATAGTCATGTAGTCACAATTGGAGGACGGGAGTGTATATATTGGAATGCACCCATACACACACCCCTGTGATGTGCGAATGGGATAGTCATATAGTCACAATAGGAGGACGGGAGTGTATATATTGGAATGCACCCATACACACACCCCTGTGATGTGCAAATGGGATAGTCATATAGTCACAATAGGAGGACGGGAGTGTGTATATTGGAATGGACCCATACACACACCCCTGTGATGTGCGAATAGGATAGTCATATAGTCACAATTGGAGGACGGGAGTGTATATATTGGAATGCACCCATACACACACCCCTGTGATGTGCGAATGGGATAGTCATGTAGTCACAATTGGAGGACGGGAATTGGAATGCACCCATACACACACCCCTGTGATGTGGAAATGGTATAGTCATATAGTCACAATAGGAGGACGGGAGTGTGTATATTGGAATGGACCCATACACACACCCCTGTGATGTGCGAATAGGATAGTCATATAGTCACAATAGTCCCTCTCTGATGAATAGTGTCATTTATGGATGGATCACAACAGCTGAAACGATGTTTGTGAAAATGACACTGACATCTGGGTTCAACATGTCAATATGTCATATGTTGGAGCGGGAAAGGATCTGCACACTGCTTGCAGAAGACTTAATTTATTCGGTAACACTTTCTATGAAGCCCATATCTATAGCGCATTATGAGCGCATTTATAACAAATTATAATGCGCATTATAATTACTTACAACGCATTATGACTACACCCATGATGTTTCATGATGTGTTATGTTAACAGTAATGAATAACCGTGAATCTAGCTTATAATGCTTAATAAATCCAAGGGTATCATGAGTGCTCATGACTGGATATAAACTACAGGCTGCCTGATGGGGCTTACAGTACATTATGATGCATTATAGATGTGCATTATATAGTACATTATAGATGCATCCATATGAACTTCACTTTAGAGAACAGAACACATTGACGACTTATGATCTGACCTGTAACATTATAGCATCTTATGAGCCCTTAAGACAGTTTATCATCCAGGTCTGTGCATAGAGGGGTATAGGTACTCATAATGTACTAAAAGACCCATCAGGCAGCCTGTAGTTTATAGCCAGTCATGAGCACTCATGACACCCTTGGATTTATAAAGCATTATACAGTGAGTCCAATATGTATTTGATCCCTTGCTGATTTTGCCGGTTTGCCCACTAATAAAGACATGATCAGTCTATAAATTTATGATAATATGTATTCAAACATGGAGAGACAGAATATCAAAAAGAAATTCCAGAAAATAACTTAAAATAATATATTTTAATTTATTTGTATTTAATTTAGGCAAATAAGTATTTGACCCCTCTAGCTAAAGAAGATAAAGTGCTTTGTGGAAAAGCCATAGTTTTCTAGCACTGAGGTCAGATGCTTCTTTTAGTTGATGATGATGTTTGTGCATATAGTAGAAAATATTTTTGCCCATTTTTCTTTGCAGATTATCTCTTAAACATTAATAGTTTGTGGCTGTAGCTTGGCAAATGGGAGGTTCAGTTCTCTCCATAGAATTACTATAGGGTTAATATTTGGAGACTGTCTAGGCCACTTCACGACTTTAATATCCTTCTTATTGAGTCATTCCTTCGTTGCTTTGACTGTATATTATGTATTATTGTCATGTGGGGAGATCCAAAAATGACCCACCCTTCAGTGTAGTGGTGGAGGGAAGGACGTTTGCACTCAGGATTGCACATTACATGTCTCCCTCCATCCATTCGTTGACGATGTGAAGTTGTCCTGTGCCTTGACCAGACAAGCACCCTCAAACCATAATGATACCACTTTCATGTTTGATGGTGAGGAGGGTGTTCTTGGGATCATAGACAGCAGTACTCTTTCTCAAAACACATTGAATTGTGTTAATGCCAAACAGTTTGATTTTGGATTCATCTGACTACAGCACCTCCTTATCATATCCTAAACCAGTCTGATGTCCGTTGGCAAACCTCAGGTGGGACTGCACAGGTTCCTTCTGAAGTAGAGGAACCATGTGTGCACTACAGGATTTTAAACCTCTGTGGCATTAAGTGCTACCAGTTGTTTTCTCAGTGATTTTGGTCCCAGTAGCTTTGATATCATTGCCTAGTTCATCCCGCACAGGTCTAGGGTGCTTTCTTTCTGTTCTCATGATTATCAAATCCCTACAAAAGGTCAAATCTTGTATAGAATCCCAGACAGGCTGATGGATAGTCATTTCGTATTCCTCACATTTTGGAAGAAATGCATCAACAGCTGGGTTATTAATACCCAGTCTCTTTCTTGTGGCTTTGCAGCCCATTTAATCTTTGTTCAGGTCTAAAATCTTGTCCCTGATATCATTTGAACGCTCTTTGGTCTTTCCCATGCTGGTGAGGTTGGAGTGTGACTGATTCACTCATACTATGGACTGATTCTACTGATTCAATGTGTCTTTTATGCATGTTAGTATGTACAGGTGTCTTTAATTCAGATGACAAGTTGATCGGAAGTGCCCATCTGGTCTGTGGGCCCGGAACTGTAATCAGTTGGCAGGGGATCAAATACTTATTTTGCTCGATGAAATGGAAATAAATTAATATATATTCTCTTAAGTTAATTTCTGGATTTTCTTTTTGATATTCTGTCTCTCCATATTAGAATACATATTATCATAACATTTATTGACTGATCATGTCTTTGTTAGTAGGCAAACCAACAAAATCAGCAAGGGATCAAATACATATTGGACTCACTGTAAGCTAGATTCATAGTTATTCATAGCTGTTAATATAAAGCATCATGAAGCATTATGAGTGTAGTCATAATACGTTGTAAGTAATTATAATGTGCATTATAATTTGTTATAAATGTGCTTATAATGTTGGCTTTAAGTAAAGTGTTACCATTTATTCTTGTTCAGAAGATCTCTTCAATATCTATGATCGAAATGTTGCTCCTAATAAATTAAGTCTTTTGCAAGCAGTGTGCAGATCCTTTCCCGCTCCTACATGTGACAGTTTTTTGATTTGACACCTGCTGATGCTTTTTTGCTGGGTGCGCACTTTCCACTACACATTATGTCATATGTTGACACAACTGAACTGGGATTGAAAGGATGAGAAACAATTCAATCCTGAAATTCTGTTGAGTATCATTGTCTCATTGTCAAGATGCCCCGCTGTACTGAACTCTACCAGTAGGTGGAGCACTAGAACAGAAATAGACATCACACTGTACTCACCACACTGTACTCACCACACCATACTCACCACACTGTACTCACCACACCATACTCACCACACTGTACTCACCACACCATACTCACCACACCATACTCACCACACTGTACTCACCACACCATACTCACCACACCATACTCACCACACCATACTCACCACACCATACTCACCACACCATACTCACCACACCATACTCACCACACCATACTCACCACACTGTACTCACCACACTGTACTCACCACACCATAGGCAAGGCAAGGCAAGGCAAGTTTATTTATATAGCGCATTTCATACACAGGTGCAACTCAATGTGCTTCACAAAGTTAACAAATGTAAATGAAAGGAAACAGGGAAGAAAGAAGGAAATGAATTAGAGTCAAAAAAACATTTAAAACATTAAGATAAAACATAAGGTAAAAATAATAATAAAATAAAATAAAACAAATTAAATAAACATAAAAATAAAAATAATAATAATAAAAAAGAATGATATGTAATTTAAGCTAGGGGAAAGCATCTGAGAACAGCTTTGTCTTGAGTCTAGATTTAAAGCTATCAATAGTGGGTGCATTTTTTACGTCATCTGGAAGCTGGTTCCAAAGCTTTGAAGCATAGAAGCTAAAGGCTGCCTCTCCACACTTTGTTTTGACTTTTGGAATCACCAGCAAATTCTTCTCCGTTGACCTTAGTGACCTGGTTGGTGCATACAGCTGAAACATATCCAGTAGATTTGTGGGTCCCATTCCATTTAATGATTTAAACACAAGTAGCATTGCCTTAAAATCAATTCTGTAGCTTACTGGGAGCCAATGCAGCGATCTTAAAATTGGAGTAATGTGGTCGAACTTCCTTGTCTTTGTAAGAACCCTTGCAGCTGCATTTTGTACAAGTTGAAGCTGTTTAATGGTCTTATTGGGGAGACCAGTAAAAGACTGTTACAGTAATCAACTTTACTAGAAATGAAGGCATGTATTAGCTTCTCCTGATCATGTTTAGACATCAGGCCCCTAAATTTAGAGACGTTTTTTATGTGATAAAATGCAGACTTAGTAATAGCTTTCATGTGACTGTTGAAGTTTAGGTCACTGTCAATGAGGACCCCAAGATTTTTAACTGTTTCCCTTGCTTTCAGTCCCTTCGTTTCAAGGATAGTAGCAATCTTTTACAGCTTAACCAATGTACTACTGCACCCCCATGCAATCATGGAGGCTGACTTTTGAAGTTAGCACTAACACAAGTTGCATGGTCAATTTTCACTGTAGCACAGGATGTGCAAGACTCTATTTTTTTTTTTTTTTTTTTTTAAATTGACTTCTACAACTTCTGTAAGCAAAGGACAGTTTCCCATGTCTTCTGGGTCTATTTCAAGTGAGCTCAGGTGGATAGGGGAATGTTAAACCCCTCTATCATTTGCACACATATCATTTGCGCGTTCTTAATATGGTCAAGTTTTCACTAGCTGTAATTCTCTGAGTGCTAGAGTGAGACTACAGCCAATATATATTTCATGAACCTACACAATGATTTTAATGACAAAAATATGTCTTATATACACTCAACCAACGTAAATCAAGGGAATTCAAAACTTTATGTAATAACTATGGTAATTGTTCCCTCTGCATCTTTAATTCTGAGTGACTCAGCCTCTCTGTGATTGTCTTATACCTGGACACTCAAATTGTTCATCAGTACAATTCATTTTGAAATGTTCTTCTTTGTTGTTTTATCTTATTTGGATGTTTATAACATTTCACTGATCCCGGTCCCAACTTATTTGAGACGTGTTGCAGTTATCAAATTAGAAATGAGTACATATCTCCCCTAAAATAATATTTTTCTCGGTTTTAACACTTGATATGTTGTCCTTTCACTATTCTCCATCTAAGGAATGTATTGAATGTTTTGAAAATGATAGCATTTTGATTTTATTCTCAGTTTACCAAACGTCCCAACTTCACCGGAGTTGGGGTTTGTAATAACCATAATAGCACAGTCACACCACACATGCAAAATGTTTCCCCATCTGTCAAATATGTTACAGTTTTTCTCGATTGCCTACACACAATTTTCGGAATCGGTCCTCGAATTCTCAAAACTCTACACACAAATCTCCAAACCTCACACACAATGGGCCAAACTCTTCACTACCTCTGAAAAATGCACGTCTTGTCTCAAAACAATGTACTCTCTTCTAAAAACCTCATTTTGTCGTCAAATGACACACACAGACAGTCACTACAATACACATTTGCAGACCCATTAAAACACTGTTGGGCACAGGGTAAAACTAATTTCTCCCACTAACTTGGGCTTTTTTTGTTCTGCATTGCATGGATACTGTGACATAAGTTGGAAAAGCCTCATTCCCACAACACACAAACAGAAACAGAACATTTTGTATTTCTTTTTCACAAAAACAACACAAAGATAAACCTCACTGCCTATTTGGTAGTACAAAAAACCTATTACATTACTGTATAGCCTATTGCTATGAAAACAAAACAAAAACAAAAACACACACACTCACATCTACTCTGCTTCATCCTGCCTTCTATTGTGGTCTGGCCACAGGACCTCATCCACATCACATGCAATCGTTTCCCTGGCCAGGCAGTGAGGGAAATACCGTTTTGCATGGCGCATCCACCCAGAGAAGGCATCAACAGCAATTTTTTTCTGACATTTAAAAAATTGCACTAATTTATTGTAAAATATTGGGTAACCATGTGGAAGTGAAGTCTTGTATAACATATTTTTTAGTTCAAAAACTAAACAAATGTGTTTTCTCCTTGCATCCACTCATTTTTCATCAATATGACATGCAATGTGTGTCCTTATGGGGTGATGATTTCAGATTGTAAACCGGTATGAAGAGTGTTTGCCCATGTGATGAGGAAGTGAACATAGTATGGCAGTTGATTGTAGTGTTGTGAATGACAGTGTTTTTCTTTATGAGAATTGAGTGTAATCCAGAGAATTGTGTGTAATGGTGTGAAAAGAGTGTGTTTTAAATCTGGAATTTGAGTGTTAAGTAGGAATTGTGTTTAGTGTTCAGTGACATTGGTTAGGGGAGTTGGGAAATGGGTGAGATGTTCCGAGAATTGTGTGTGAAGTACCAGAACTTGTGTGGAGGCAATCGAGAAAAACTGTAATAATGCTTTTTTCCGTAAGCAGATGCCCTCAACAATGGCAGGAGTCCAAAACATTCCTCTGCAGAGAAGATGTCAGGCTTTGCACGCAACATGATTTTAGGTAGCATACAGGTATGCTCTCTCTTCTTCCCTCTTCCTCTTCATCTCTCTCTCTGCTTCTATCCTCTTCCTCTTCATCTCTCTCTCTGCTTCTATCCTCTTCCTCCTCATCTCTCTGCTCTCCTCTTCCTCCTCATATCTCTCCTCTTCCTCTTCAACTCTCTCTGCTCTCCTCTTCCTCCTCATCTCTCCTCTTCCTCCTCATCTCTCTCCTCTTCCTCCTCATCTCTCTTCTATCCTCTTTCTCCTCATCTCTCTCCTCTTCCTCCTCATCTCTCTTCTATCCTCTTTCTCCTCATCTCTCTCCTCTTCCTCCTCATCTCTCTCTGCTTCCCTCTTCCTTCTCATCTCTCTCCTCTTCCTCCTCAACTCTCTCATCTCTCTCCTCCTCCTCAACTCTCTCCTCTCCTCTTCCTCCTCATCTCCCTCTGCTCTCCTCTTCCTCTTCATCTATCTCGACTCTCCTCTTCCTCCTCATCTCTCTCCTCTTCCTCTTCATCTCTCTCCTCTTCCTCTTCATCTCTCTCCTCTTCCTCCTCATCTCTCTCCTCTTCCTCTTCATCTCTCTCCTCTTCCTCCTCATCTCTCTCCTCTTCCTCCTCATCTCTCTCCTCTTCATCTCTCTCCTCTTCCTCCTCATCTCTCCTCTTCCTCTTCATCTCTCTTCTCTTCCTCCTCATCTCTCTCCTCTTCCACCTCATCTCTCTTCTTCCCTCTTCCTCTTCATCTCTCTCTCTGCTTCCCTCCTCTTCCTCCTCAACTCTCTCTGCTCTCCTCTTCATCTCTCTGCTCTCCTCTTCCTCCTCATCTCTCTGCTCTCCTCTTCCTCCTTATCTCTCCTCTTCCTCCTTATCTCTCTCCTCTTCCTCCTCATCTCTCCTCTTCCTCCTCATCTCTCTGCTCTTCCTCTTCATCTCCCTCCTCTTCCTCTTCATCTCTCCCTTTCATCCAAATCCGTTCATAACTTTTTAAGTTATCCTGCTGACACACAAACAAACAAATATACAGACAGACAGACAGACAGACAGGCAGACAACGCAAGTGAAAACATTACCTCCTTAGCGGAGGTCATTATACAAACACAAAGACCATAAGCATGAGCATGAGTATGAGTCATACTCTGTGTAAAGGGCCTATTCAGTTTACAGATGGACCTGTGAATCTTTTGGGAATACATATACCAGTAGAGACAAAGCTCCTCCTAAAGACCAACTTTGAGTTAAAGCTCCAGAAAATGAATAAAATTCTTCAGGCCTGGAGAGGATACTATCTTTCGATCTATGGAAAAATAACAGTAACTAGATTGCATTCTCGCAGAAAACGCCGGAAGCGGGCTTGCCTTTTGGGGCAGAGCTGAGCGGTTTTATTTTTGATATCTCTATACACTTTTACATCAAAGAGCAATAGGGCAGTAGTATTGCATGTGTGTGCGTATTTTGCTAGAGCGTTTGGTGCAGCAGGAAATGGAGGTATAAGATATCTGGCCTGATGTTTCCCCCCTCATTATGGAGGTATGCATATTTGCATAAGTTCTTTACTTCCTCAACCAGTTATGCACACACACATATGAAGAGTTCAGATGCAAAAACCCCTAAGTGCCTTTTCAGAAAATAATCCTAATTCATTTTTATTTAATACAAAGCTATCAAAATAGCATATTTTTTATTTTATTTATGTAATATAACTATTAATATGTATTATCAAGTACATGAATGTAAACCAAACCAACAACGTGGTTCTCTAAAAATATAGAAGTGCAGGTCTTCAAAAATGGAGTTAGGGGGTTTTGCATCTGAACTCTTCATATAACTTTCTAAACTTCCTTTTCAGTTGTTAAAACGCCAAAGTTCTTGTTCATGGCCTGATGTTTCCCCCCTCATTATGGAGGTATGCATATTTGCATAAGTTCTTTACTTCCTCAACCAGAGGGAATGCCAGCAGCAAAGCTTCATTATGTGTGTACATACACACTTAACACGCAACAAAGTTATGTGACAACCATGTCATATATCCAGTGTCTTCTTAAATCTTATTAAAGTTGGCAAATTTTGGCAGAATTTTCTTCAGATTTTTCAAGAGTCAGTCACATAGTCAAAGCTCTCCACCAGGACAGTAATTGTATTGCACTGATCAAAATTCAACAAGAAGTCCATACAAAAGTTTATTTGGTTTATTTCAACAGGGACCATGTGCGAAGTACAATAGTTACAGGATTAACCTTCCCCAGATGATGTCTTACAAGCTAGTTTCCATCTGCAGTCCCTGGGCAAGTACCAAACACAAAGTAAGAAGATGAAAACAGCTACCCAAGCATCTATCTCTGCTTCCCTCTTCCTATTCGTCTCTCTCTGCTTTCATCCAAATCCGTTCATAACTTTTTGAGTTATCCTGCTGACACACAAACAAACAAATATACAGACAGACAGACGGACAAACCAACGCGACCAAACACATTACCTTGGCGGAGGTAATGATACAAATACAAAGACATAAAGCATGTTTATGAGAGAAAAGAGGCTCCGAAATAGGGCTATGTGCTAGTATTGCATGTGTGCGTGTATTTTGTTAGAGTAGAGTTTGGTAAGGCATTGGGGTGCAGCAGGAAATGGAGGTATAAGATATCTGTCCTGATGTTTTCCCCCCTCATTATGAAGGTATGCACATTTGCATAAGTTCTTTACTTCCTCAGCCAGGGGGATGCCAGCAGCAAAATGTCATTATGTGTACACACACACCACACATGCTTGACACCATCTAAATTAAATTTGTTTATCTTGGTCTCTTCAGATCACACGACATGGTTCCAGTGCGTGTGTGTGTGTATTTTGCTAGATTAGAGCTTGGCAATGGGGTGCAGCAGGAAATGAAGGTATAAGATATCTGTCCTGATGTTTTCCCCTCATTATGGAGGTATGCACATTTGCACAAGTTCTTTACCTGCTCAACCAGTTATGCACACACGCTTAACTTTCTAAACTTGCTTTTCAGTTGTTAAAACGCCCAAGTTCTTGTTCATGACCTGATGTTTTCCCCCCTCATTATGGAGGTATGCACCTTTGCACAAGTTATTTACTTCCTCAACCAGGGGGAATGCCAGCAGCAAAATGTCATTATGTGTACACACACACCACACATGCTTGACACCATCTAAAGTAAATTTGTTTATCTTGGTCTCTTCAGATCACACGACATGGTTCCAGTGACCCTATCCTTGGTCTGTTCATCTTTCTTGAGACCAAGATAAACAAATGTGCTTTAGATGGTGTCAAGCATGTGTGGTGATAAACAAGTGAGTTTTACAAAAAAGTGAATGCTCTCAATAGCCAAGCATGGTAGTTCTCCATAGGATTGTATTCAAATCTCACACCAATCTATTTAAAGGACCAGTTCAGTCAATTTCAACATGCAGTTGTAATGCTCACACTACCCTGGACTTGTCAGTACTTGAGATTTGTTTTCTTCTTCTTCAGCCTTTGCAGATTTCATGAATCCAAATGAAAAGGCTAAAAAATGTAAATGATAGATATCACCATAAAACTTTCTCACTTGATTACTGATGATGAGAGAAGAAAAAAATGTATTGGATGTTTTTTGTATTTTGATGTTTACATATGCAAATGAAGGCATACACATCATATTTAGCATATACGTATGTAAGTTTGACTAATTTTTAACAAAACAATGAAATGTTCAAATTCACATTTTTTTTACTTTATAAGCATGTGCAAGATGTAAATAAATTTGAATGAACCCCCCAAAAGAATTTATATAATGGTATTTCTATATAAACTCCTTTGGGTCAAAAAATACCCTGCTCGGTCAGATTAGTCGCAAAAACAGGCCAGTCGCTTGAGGGTTAAAAGGTCACAGAACATTGCGTCAAAGTGTAATTTTTTTTATGCTTTCCTATGAAAAGATATACTCACAAATCTGCCAAAACTGCAGGGGTGTACTCACTTTCGCAGGGGCGCTGCCAGGAATTTTGGGCCCTATGAAAGATACTAATTTTGGGCCTACCACCCCCGTCCCAACCCCCCCCCCCCCCCCCCCCCCCCCCCCCAACCTCCCCCCCCCCCCCCCCCCCCCATTTTCGTTCGTTGTTGATGTTATTATTATTTATTTATTTTCGGGGGAGGGGCATGAAGGGCATGAATCCTGCACAGATTCAGTTTTGAATTGTTAAGAATCTTCTGAAGTGGCTTTGAGAAACACATAAAGCATTAGGCTTAAGGTTGAAAAGCTGAGGCTTTTGTTTTTCCATATTTAAACAAGACAAATTTCACGATATCATTTTCATTAACACTTAATCAAAATAGCACAGATAGCTACTCAACATACATGCCCTTTTCCTGTCTTTGCGTCTAGGCTACCCGTGGTTAATAGCCGCAGGGTCCGTGACACAATTCCACACTCGCAGAGCTTAGTTTGGTAGTCTGCGTCAGTCAGGTAACCTGAGATAGGCTGTGCAGTGCGCAGATTATCCAAAATGCTTTTGTGACGGCAATATCTAACCTGCAGCTGTCTCATCAAATCACGGTTCATTTTCTGCATCCAAGTTTTCCGTCGGAATTTACTAGTGCCCTGTTGGTGACATGAAAAGGTCTTTAAATATATCATAGCACCCCCACACACATAGCCCACACACCAAAAAACCTAATCCATGAATAGGCGAAAATTTGAATAAAATGTCACTGATTGATCTTAAAACAGATGGATGGATATTATTATTATTATTTCATTGTCTCCATGTACTCCCTAAATATGAATGTCTGTTATTTTTGACATTGGAAAAGAAAAAACACATTTGTTTATCAAGGATCTATTTATCTATTATCATTTGGGCATAAAATAAATAGACATATTCCCAAACATTCAGATAATTTTTTAAGTCCAACATTAATTTTGTTTGAACTTTTTATGTGTATTTATCACTTAAGTATTTAACTAGTTGGATAAGAGCATAGATACATTGCTAACCAAAAAAGTTTATGGAGCATCATAGACATTTTCTAGGCCTATATGATTTCTACTATGTTTGAATCGGTGTGCACATAATGAAGGAAAGGGTTGCGTGTGCTCCTTATAGACATATTACATGTTCATGGTATTTGGGTTTGAAGGGACATGCCTGGCAACTTGTTTGTTTACTTCTATTCACTATGTGTATTTATGCTGACTGGAGAACTTTGATATGGACGTCAATGTGAATATCCTTCACAAAAGTTACAGCTGTTGCAGTTCCTGGAAGGTCCTCCCTTCTCTATATCAGGTAGTGCCAGTTTATAACCACTGCTGCACATCTATATGTTCATTTGGAACAACACACTTTGAACAGAGGAGAATTGCACCATTATCTCCCTCAACATAGCAACCGACTTCTAAAGAATTACTGCTGGTTGTCACCATCAGAATAGTCCATTTCAGTCTTTGAATCACAAACATAAACCTTCTCTTCAAATATACCATCATTTATAATCAAGGCTGACTGTATGTGACCCATGTTATGCAAGTGTGTGTGTATGGGTGGGGGGTGCAAAATTAGCTCCCATGGTACGGGTAGGGGGGGGCAAGATGGTGCTATAGGTGCTATAGGGTTCAGTTGGTGTGTTTGGTCAAAATTCCATTGCTGTAGTAGCACCACAGTTTTTTTCCGCAAATTAGTTTTAGTTCAGGGTCTCAGGGTTTCAGGGCCTGAAATAGGGCAACATTTTCTGAAAAAAACTTGGCTGAATAGCTTATTGCCATGTATTCACAGTATTCACATATCGGTTTCATAAATGTATGTACTTTTTTCTGTGAATTTTCTGTGAAAAAAAACACACATATGGGGAGGTGGTGGTTAACAAAAAATATTAATATATAGATTCAAAAGGGTGTGTGTGTGTGTGTGTGTGTGTGTGTGTGTGTGTGTGTGTGTGTGTGTGTGTGTGTGTGTGTGTGTGTGTGTGTGTGTGTGTGTGTGTGTGTGTGTGTGTGTGTGTGTGTGTGTGCTAAAGGAGGTCTGTTTTCACATCATCCCACATTAAGAAGGAGGAGTCTGCAGAGTATATAACACACATCAGGCTCTCTATTCCCCATCTCTACCCACCTGGTAACAAGATCACAGCAGCCGTCAGCTGACACTCTACTCACCTGGTAAGTCGCCATTTCATCCTACTGTGGGATTTTTTTAATTTTTATTTATTTATTTATTTATTTATTTATTTTATTATTATTATTTTTTGTATGTATGCTACTAGCTAATTTCCTTCGGGATTAATAAATGTTACTCTATGTTAATAGCTACTTAAATGTTAATAAATGTTACTCTACTCTACTCTACACTTTATTACCAAACGTTTTCAACCTGCCTTGACTCACACATGAACGAGCGTACAGGGGTTGGACAAAATAATGGAAACACCTGTCAATTTAGAGTGGGAAGCTACCTCTTGTGTCCACAGTTAATCCCGTTGGATGGTTCATCCTTCCTGGCGGCATGCAGACATTACCTTGGATACTGTGGCTCTTAATACATCACAAAGACTTGCTGTCAAGGTCAAATGTGACGGAGGTCCTCTTGCACCTGTTCACCCCCCTAGGGCAGTGGTTCTTAACCTGGGGTGCGGGCACCCCCTGGGGGTGCGCCAGAGATTTCAGGGGGTGCGCGGAATTTTGTTTGTGTTGAGGTTGTGACCAAAATTATGCTTCCACAAATTATAATTAGGCCAAATTATAATTAGGCCAAGAACAAATTATAACATGTTTTGGACCTAATGTAAAGTCATGAAAGTATTGATTAATGTCTAAAGCAAGAATCATGGTAATTATTCACTTAAATTATTTTTAGTGCATATGCATGTGTAGACGTTTGGGTTGGGGGTGCGCGGCTTGTCTTGGACACCGGTTAGGGGGTGCTTCAAGAAAAAAGGTTAACCCTCCTGTTATCATTGGGGTCTATTTGACCCCTTTCAATGTTTAACACCTGAAAAATACATGAAGTACATATTTCTTCTGCCTCATATTTGATGACTTTTCCTAAATAGATGGGATAAATGTGAAAAAAGTGAAATTTCAACAAAAATGTTTTTCCTAAGTGCTGTACACATTTTGGTTACATCCGTGTTCCTTGGGGTCAATTTGACCCCAATTGTTTCAAGTGTATAAAACATAAATGGAACATCCATATTTTGCAAATGAATGATAAAATATGTTTAGATAATGTGAAATACATAAAAATAAGCTATTTAGCCATGTTCCTTCTGAACATTTTGCTTTTGTTTGGCCCCTGATAACTAAAAAATACTAATGACATGGGGGAGGCCTAAAACTAATTCACAGCAACATTTTGGACAGTGGTGGCTACAGCATTGACATCTTGGCAAAGTCCATCAACTGAACCTGGTTGCACCTGTAGTATCATCATGGCACCCACCAGAGCAACCCCCCTACCCCCCCACCCCCCACCCTGTACACTGTTAGCTACTTTTGCACCCTCCCACTACACACACACGCTAGCATAAGATGGGTCACATATAGTCAGCATAGCTGTGCATGCTGTTCTGTGCCCAGCATACATAATTATAAGTGATGGTATATTTGAAGAGAAGCTTTATGATTGTGATCCAAATGTTGAAATGGACTGTTCTAATGGAGACAAGCCGTACAACTTTAGATGGATACAATCTCAAGGTTGGTTGCTATGTTGAGAGATATACTGGTGCTATTCTTTTCCTCTATTCAGTATGGTGTTCCAAACTGACATAGTTGTCTGCAGCATTGGTTATAAACTGCTGCAACCTGACATAGAGAAGGCAGGAACAGCAACAGCTGTAACTTTTGTGAAGGACATACACATTGACGTCCATACCACAAGTTCTCCAGTGGGCATACATAGTGAATAGAAGTAAACATACAAGTTGCTAGCCCTGTTCCTTCAAACCCCACAACCATGAACATGTTACATCTACAAGGAATATGTCTACATGCTCATTTTTGCTTATGCTTTTTTATGCTCCTTGTGCTTTTTTCCTTCACACTAATTCAAGCGTAGAAATAATGTAGAAAACAATGATTTTCTATGATGTTCCCGAAACTCTTGGTTGGCAATGTATCCATGTTCTTACCTAACTATTATACTTGTGCTATAAATATGCATTCAAACATTCAAGGAAAATGAATGTTGGACATAAAAACCTTCTGAATGTTTGGGAAAATGTCTATTTCTTTTAGGGTCAAATTAGCCCATACGGTAATAGATAGATAATATCCTTGATAATCAAATTTGTTTTTTCTTTTCAAATGTTATAAGTAAAAGAAATTCATATTTAGGGAGTATATGGAGCCACTAAAATTTCAATAATATGTGTCCATATGTTTTTAGACCAATTAA
The DNA here is from genome assembly GCF_034702125.1 of Engraulis encrasicolus. NCBI lineage: Eukaryota > Metazoa > Chordata > Actinopteri > Clupeiformes > Engraulidae > Engraulis > Engraulis encrasicolus. The sequence goes on along the minus strand of NW_026945621.1, from coordinate 437,433 downwards.
TGACATTTTATTGCTATTTTTTCTAATTTTCGCCTAGTCATGGATTAAGTTTTTTTGGTGTGTGGGCTATGTGTGGGGGTGCTAGGATATATTTAAAGGACTTTTTATGTCACCAACAGAGCAATAATACATATCTGAGACATAAACATGTGCCATGTGTAGACATTTAAGTGGTTGGGGTCAAATTCACCCCAAGGATCACGGATGTTCCAAAATTTGAGGGTAACAGGAGGGTTAAGAACCGCTGCCCTAGGGGATCGAACCTGCAACCTCGTCAACTTCAACAGTCCGGCATTGGGAGACAAAGTGCGATACCGCTGGACCAAGAGACCGAGGGAGGAAGGTTTACCAACGTTCCACGCCAACTCTGCTAGTTAGCCTCCGTTACACAAAGATGCAACAGTTCCATGTGCACCAAGACTTTCACCTGTTTGAACTTTGATATGTCACCCATAATGTTGTGTGCATTGCAATTTTTTGAGCAAAACTGCGCCTGCTAATAGAATCTTCACACTTCACCTTAGTTGGTGCAATGTGCAATTCACGAAGATTGCCCAACAGGCTGGTCCACTTGAGCCATGAAACTCCCCACTCTAAAATGACAGATGTGTCAGTGTGCCACTTCACCAGTGCACTTTTGGAAGAATGCTCTAATAATTTCTATAAACAAACTCCTCAACCTTGTGTTAGAAGAGTTGATGTTGAAATAGTGGCATCATATTGAACCCTATGGATTAGGAATGGGATCTGTATGTTAGTGGTTCATGTGTGAGTCACGCCACTGAATACTTATGGTAATATAGCATCCATGATTTTAGGTTCCTCTGGTGTTCACCAACCCTTCATGTCAGAATGTTGTTTGTATTACAGTTTCAAGCTCCAAAAAGAAACTGGTGTTCTTTTTAACCATCCAATCAGCATCTTCAATGAAGCCATGGCTCTAAGCAGAGGTACTGTGCATGGTGGAATTTTATATTACTATTACTTTAATTGTTATACATTATTCCTATTACTTATTATTATCATTATTATTATTATAATGCCTTGTGTGACTATCTATACCCCTTGAACATTTTAAACATTTTACCCTGTCACATTCAATTGAAGTTTTCCTAATTATCACGATTGTGGAGTGGAATTGAAGTTTTATGTCATTTTAAACTTTTTATATAAATACAAACACTGAATGAAAAATAGGGTGTCCCTAAGTATTTTGTTTTTAATCTTGGTGTCACCATACCACAGGACATGGTTCCAGCAATCCATAATATCCTTAGTCTGTTTGTTTCTGATAAGACCATGATAAACAAATTAGCTTTGAAATATGGTGTCAGGCGTGTGTGTGTGCGTGAGAGAGAGAGAGAGAGAGAGAGAGAGAGAGAGAGAGAGAGAGAGAGAGAGAGAGAGAGAGAGAGAGAGAGAGAGAGAGAGAGAGAGAGAGAGAGAGAGAGAGAGAGAGAGAGAGAGAGATGCCTTGGCTAAATGTATGTAACAGTGAGCTATATATGGTTATTTTAAGTGTAAGTATGTGTGTAATGTCTGTATTCATGTATGTGTATTACAAGGTATTTACTTTGTGATTACCATTAATTGGGTAACAACAGGGTAACAGAGAAGATAGATGGTTAGAAAATACACAGTAGTTTTGTTACAGCCATTTTGGTGTTTTTTATGTCTTGGCCTACTAAAGTAATATTTTGGGTTGAATATGAAATATTTGGTTATTATGGATAATATTAATGTAATGTTATGGCTGGATTATGTATTTAGTTTTGGTTATATGTTTATTGCTTTATGTGTGATGAACACCATTGGGGTGACGTCATGCGTCAAGCGTCATATAACCGGGTCTTTTTGGTTGGTTGAATGAATGGGAAATGCAGCCCGGTTTGTAACACTATTTTGACCATACTTACTCGTTATTGTGTTACATTTTCACTAATCTTCCGTTTGCTTGGAACTGTTAACTTAATTATAACTGGACTTTCATTCATTACTTTACTCATATTGGATCCAATAAATTATTTTCTGCACCGTAACATGAGGAGTATGCGTTCAATCCTGGCCGAGGCCTAGTGTTTGCCATTCCGTGGAAACCTTGGAAAAATGGACGTCACAAAGTCAAAATAGTCAAAGGATTACTGGATCTGGAAAGCTTGGACTGTTGATGAAACTACTTGGACATTTGAAACACTATGAAGCTCATCAACCGTGAGTAAACGGATTTCAAACAACTTTGGCCGCCGCGCCAGCTGTGGTTAATGCGGAAACGAGCTTGGAAACAAAAAGTTGGATGGTGCGTAAAGTGTTGCTGGGCGTTGGTAGTGCTTGAAATTGAACATGGAAAGTGAAAGTATGGCTGAATTAAATGTGGACGATGTGCAAGAAACAGACGAAGAGGAAAATAAATTATATCAGTTGATAAGAAGTAGGCGTGGAAAGTTGGGCGCTCTAACAAGGAAGCGCAAAGAGATAAATGCTCTAATTGAAGCCGGTGACACCGCAGATGAGGTTGAAACTGCTCTGTCTAATTTCGTTAGTTTTTTGGATGACTTTGGACAGGTACACGAACAAGTGCAGTCTTTGTTAAGTGAAGAGGAAAGAGACGATGATCATATCGATTGGTATCAGCCAAAAGTATTGGGCTTTTCTGAGTTTGTGAGAGGAGTGGAAATGTGGTTAAATGTGGTTGCTGATGCAACTGAAAAAGAAACTGAAATGAATGCTTGTGAAACTGAACAGAAAACGGACGTGGCTCATGAACACGATACAGCCATTGCCCCACATGACAGCATCTCGCAGGTGGCAGCAGTAAAACCGCCTAGCGAAACCTCTAGTCGAGGCAGTAACGTCTCCAAAGCGCTTTCTGATGCGCATGTAGAGCGTGCCCAATTACAAGCTCAGACGGACGCACTGGATAAAGAGCTCGAACTTGAATTGGAAGAAGTGAAAATAAAATCGGCAAAAAAGAAACACCAACTCGACACTAAAATGGCACAGGCTGACGCAAAAATCCAAGTCCTTCAAGAACTCGAAATGCCCGTTGCTCATTTCAAAACGCCGTCAGGCACCTCGACAGAATACATAATCCCAACGACGAAAGCAAAAATCAAAACAAAGCAACCCTCGCCACACAGTACCACAAGAAAAACAAAACTCAATTTCAGTCCAGCTGCACTTAAAACCGAACAAAGCCCAATATCACGTAATGTCACCAAGCAAATTCCCGCGCAAAAGGCGCAAAATGAAACCTCAAATGATAACAACATTCTCGATGTAATGAAAAAACAAAACGAAATCACCGAAATGCTTGCAAAACAACACCTACTGTCACAATTACCCCAACGAGAAATACCTGTCTTCCATGGCGACCCACTTCAATTCAAAACATTTATGAAATCATTCGAGCAGACAATTGAAATAAAAACAGACAACATGCAACAACGACTTTACTTCTTGGAACAATACACCTCTGGAGAAGCAAGGAACCTCGTACGAAGCTGCTTTCATTTGCCACCTGACCAAGGATACAAGGAGGCCAAAGAACAGCTCCAATGGCATTTTGGAAATGAAATAAAAGTTTCATCTGCTTTCCTGGACAAGGCATTAGCCTGGCCTAACATCAAGGCAGAGGATGCAACAGGTCTCAGATCATATTCAATCTTCCTCAAGGCTTGCCACAACACAATGCAAGAAATGAATTACACCACTGACTTGGAAACACCATCAAACTTAAAAACAATAGTCTCAAAGCTGCCATTCAAAATAAGAGAAAAGTGGACAACCGTTGTAAACAACATTTATGAAAAGCAAAAACAAAGAGCCTCATTTGGAAATCTACTGGAATTTATTGACAAACAAGCCCGCATTATGCTGGATCCAGTATTTGGAGAACTTCAGAACAACACTCTAGACTCGAAGCAAAGCAAACACACCAAAATGAGCAGTTTTGCTACAGCTGCTGCACCAACACAACCAAGGGTGTATCCACATAACGCAAACAGTTTGAATGCTTTTACACAACCATGCATGTTCTGCAGTGACAACCACTCTATAGTGGAGTGTGATAGTTTCAAAATAAAACCAAACAATGACAAAATTGAATTTATGAAATTTAATGGATTATGTTTTGGATGCATGCAAAAAGGACATTTAAGCAGAGATTGCCAGAATCGTCTGCAATGCAACACCTGCAACAAAAGGCACCCAACAATCCTGCACATACAAAGCAATGTAAACCAAAGTGAGACTCAAACTGAAGAAAGCTCAGACACAGTCCTGTCAATGGCAACTGGGATCAATACTGGGGCCGGAAAGTGCACTCTAGCAATTGTACCAGTCAAAGTCAGAATGGAAAATGGAACCAAGGAAGTGGAAACGCATGCATTTTTGGATCCAGGGAGCTCGGCAACCTTTTGCACTGAGGAGTTAGCCAAAAAGCTCACCGCCCCTGGAAAAAGAACAAAGATCAAATTAAAAACAATAAATCAAGAAAAAATCACGCCCACAACCAAAATCTCTGGAATGGAAGTAGCTGCATTGGACTCCAACACTTATCTCAAACTCCCAGATGTTTACACACAAACACAAATTCCTGCAACACACCACAACATACCAAAACAAAAAGACATAAAGCCATTCTCATATCTGAAGGAGGTTGACATCAAGTCCATCAATGCCGGCATTGGGCTTCTGATAGGTGTCAATGCCCCAAGAGCACTAGAGCCTCACAGGGTCATCAACAGCATTGGCAGTGGTCCTTCTGCTGTCAAATCGACGCTGGGCTGGTTCCTGCTTGGCACAATATGCTCAGGTGAGAATGCAAGATGTTCTACCAGTAAGGAGAACAGGGAAGCGGAACGACGGACAAACCCCTCTCCTATTGAGAGCTTAGGTAAGGCAACCTTATGTGGCACATCACCCATAGCCTCTCTTCTGCGCCAAGACCGGCCAAATGGGCCAGAAAAGAAAGAATGGTGTGCACTGGCCACAGCAGCCTCACCAGTGGGATCCCTCTCTGCTACCAAGCTGCTCTCTTCCATCTCATGGTCAACAAACACAAAACCAGCTACATGGAAAGACACACTAAGAGAAAGGTGTGATGGAAAGAAAGAACAAAATTATGAACAACTGGAATGGAAATGGACGAATTCAAACAAATGTGGTGGTCCCAAAACAAAATGGAAAGCAAATCCTTTACACAAACTGAAACCTGGAACTGGAAGTTGCATTCTAAAATACAGCAAAGACCCAGGGTGACTTATCCAGTCATCAAACAAACAAGTAACTTTGTGCCCCCCCCCCCCCAACTTCTTAGAACCCTTTTCTTGGTTAGTGTAGTAGATACTAATCTGAAAAAGAATTTGGAATTATGGAAAATTTGGAAATTATGGAAATATGAAAAAAATAAAAATAAATGGAAAATGGAATAATGGAAACCTTGGAAAACATGGATAAGAAACCATGAATGGATTAAACCCCCTTTATGCATAAGGAAAATGGAAACGAATGGAAATGGAACGGATCCCCTCCCCCTTCCCCTAAGTCAATTATGGCCCCTGCAATAAGAAATGCAAAGAATGACCCCTAGCTAAGTTGCTCCTTTTTTTTCTTTAATCTGAACCTGCAGGTTTCTCTCTCTCTTTCTCATTCTCTCTCTCTTTTCTTCGACTTGACTTGACTTGACCTGACTTGACGTTTCTCTTTTCCTTTCTCTCTCTCTCTTTTCTGTTTGTAGAACCCAAAGCAACGAATTGGAAAGGCCCATAACTAAGTTGTGCCTTTTACTTGAATCTGAGTGAATTCAAGCCCCTCTCTCCTTCCCTCTCTCCTCCCTCTTCCTCCTTTTTGTTTATTTGTTGTTTTCCTGGAAGTGGGTTATTTACTTTATGAATGCAAGGCATGGAACATGGAAATTGAATGAATATACCTATTTTGAGGTCTTATGATGGTTTATTACAATGTTATTACATGGTCATTGAAGTATGGTTTACTGATTGCCGAAGTATATGGTTGGTGCATGACTTGCATATGAATTCCCAAGTTGATGATCATGAGTTATGCTTGAAATGATGGACAATTGAAATACATGGTCACTTTGAGAGACTTTTTGCATTTTTTGGACCTTTTTGTCTGAAGAACTTTTTTCTTTTTTCTCATGGACTTTGAAAACAAGCGCACACGCACACATCCGCCCAAACATGCACACATGCGAATACAAACTCACAAAATATGGACATTGAAATGAACCTTGGGAATGGGTTGATGGGTATGTGATGCTATTGCTGATTCTGTGTGGATTATGTGCTATGTGTGGTTTATGTACACTGATGTTTTGTTAATGGCTGCTCCTTGTATGATTTGGTAATTTTGTTGGTTCAAAATTAGGGGCCGGTATGTTACAGCCATTTTGGTGTTTTTTATGTCTTGGCCTACTAAGTAACATTTTGGGTTGAATATGAAATATTTGATTTATTGTGGATGATGTTTATGGCTGGATTATGTATTTTAGGTTTGGTTTTATGTTTATTGCTTTATGTGTGATGAACACCATTGGGGTGACGTAATGCGTCAAGCGTCATATAACCGGGTCTTTTTGGTTGGTTGAATGAATGGGAAATGCAGCCCGGTTTGTAACACTATTTTGACCATACTTACTCGTTATTGTGTTACATTTTCACTAATCTTTCGTTTGCTTGGAACTGTTAACTTAATTTTAACTGGACTTTCACTCATCACGGTTACTCATACAGGAATCAATAAATTATTTTCTGCATCGTAGCCTGAGCAGTGTGCGTTCAATCCCTGCCAAGGCCTAGTGTTTGCCATTCCTTGGAACCTTGGAAAAATGGACGTCACAAGTTTCATAGTAATTATTGATATGTGTATTACAAGGTATTTGCTTTGTGATTACCCCCTTTTTTACCCATATCATTGTTACGCGGGAAGTAATTACTATACCTTATTATATGGTTGTGACGTCATCTGTCGAATGCTCCATTCATTTCAACGGAGCTCCCCAACGTTCGGACGTCTGTTATTTTTCGATAACGGACGGGTTGGTCTATAACAGACCGCTGTCAATGGCAACAAGACTTTTCACTGCTAAAGCGACTTTTCAACAAGACTCTAATCAGCTGCTGTGATAGACAGCACCCGTTGTCCTGGCTACCGCTGTCAATGGCAACAAGACGTTCACTGCTAAAGCCACTGGCTTGTATACAAGTCAGTGGCTAAAGCGAATGTTTCATATCACTCCGCAGGGGGTCCGGTCTTTTGTCATTCTAATCAGCTGCTGTGATAGACAACACCTGTTGTCCTGGCTACCTAGCTGTTGCCTAGCGGTGTTCCACAACGGCACTGTTTTGTTTTGCGCAGCAACAATCTTAACATTAAATAGGTCTAAAGAAATGTCCCCGCCATGTGTGAATCATTTAAGTATATCCATATAATAAGCGGGTTAACTTTCGGCGAGTCGGTCGCTTTGTGGAATAGCAGCACTTCAGAGAGAACAAGATTCTCTCTGTCGTGCTGCTATTCCACGGTAGCGACCTTCTCGCCGAACGTTAACCCTTACGTAAAGTAAAGCGTTAACTAAAAAGTGAATCTATTCAATGAAACGCCTGAAAAGACCTCCCCTGCTGTGATGATGAATCTTATACTATAAATCTATTGCTTCCAACCTAATTGTACCATTGTTCTGACCATTATTCTTCAATACAGCAATATTGCTCCACTGTGTGTGTGCTAATTGTACCATTTTTCTGACCAAGCAGTGCCCCACTGGGGCAATACTCCTTTGGTATGCTTAGTATTCATATTCTAAAAAAAAAAAAACCTAACTCCTCTTTGCAACTGCACTTGTTGTTCTGTATATCTCCTGTGCACTTTGTATTTGCTTGTGATGTTGGCTTGATTATGTCCTCTTTTGAAAGTCGCTTTGGTTATAAAGCGTCTGCCAATGCAATGTAATGTAATGTAATGTAATGTAATGTAATCTAATCTAAAGGTCCCATTGTGTCCTAAGCCCTTTTCGGGAAAGGGTGCCTTCTACCTATTGAGTCCTAAATATCTCAACCTCCGAAGCACATTCAAACATTGAAATGAGTTGCATTGAAAAGCTAAGACCCTCATTTTGCCGTAAAATGTGTTCATTCAACTCTAACGTACCCACATTTTTCATAAAACAGCGAAAATCTCAAGAACCTGAACTCGGCATATATGTGTCTCCAGGAAACAATGGGTTAATTTGGAACTAGGAAGAAATTAGGGCTAAAATCCGATTTCTCATGTCATAAAATAGACAAAAGTGAATTTTCAACCAGTCTAGATGGAATCCTAATAATAACATTTTATGGGTTAGATTGTACCCTGAGATGTCCACATCACTTTTTATTTGAGTTGTGGCTCCTGACTATTTTAAAAATATGCCATAATTCAAAATGCCATAATTCAAAATGCCATAATTCAATACAAATATTTAAATTCAAGTTTAAAGACTGGGAATCTATTTACATCATACACTAGCATATTTACAAGCATCATTTACAAAATCACCTAAGCTGAATTGTTGACAGTTCATCAATCTAGTAGGCTTCCCTCCTCAGAGGCTGTTTAATTCTGTTACCACTTCTAGGATTTGATGGAACCATATAAATGCCAACAAACTAGGTAGCAGAACCAAGACCCAGGTCCCTGGATGCAATGTCAGGCTGTAGCGTAAACAAAGTTGTTATTTCTGATAGCTGCCTTATGCGCTGCAATAAGTTACTGAAAGGTACACTGTGCAAGATTTTTAGTTGTTTATTTCCAGAATTCATGCTACCCATGCCAACCTGGATCCGAGCTTCCGGATCTGAGCAGCAGCCACCATTTTTGCACCGTGCAACAGGGCGTGCGACCAAATGCATCTCAGACAAAATGGAGGGGCGGAAAACGGATGAAAGGGAGGAAATGGAGAAGTAAAAAAAATCTGAGCAGGACCAGACCTTCGCACTTTCCTTGCTTGGGCCCTAATGATCCGAGCAACAACAATCGGGCCTTCGCTGCCCTTTGGCTTTTATAAGAATTTCCTTAATTTGTTTGCACCTGTACGTAGGCTAATAGACTTATTTAGCCTCTATTATACGTAAGACCTTTTGTTCTTCACCAGATAATTTCGTTATTAGGTGTGGTAATACTTGGTATTAACATTTGATATTAGCCTACTGTCTGGATCGTCATGTTTTTTTGTCAGTAGTCCTGTATTACATTATTATTACTATTATTTTTATTAGCTCACCTCCACATTTTGTCACATATATCTTGTGACATTTCTTAATGAAAGTTGGTCTGGAAAAGCTACTTCTTCTGGCTAGTCTAGTATTCCCATGGCAACACAAAATGTGATGAAAGTTTCTGCTTCTGTCACCATTACAGGCTGCCATTTCCTGGTTGATGCTACTTCTTTCTGCTACCGTCTCCTACTTTTGGTGTCTTAGGGCCTTTCCCATTACTAATCTCTACCCCTATCCCTACGCCTTCCCCATGCCCCTCATGCTTTCCATCGAAGCTGTAAGGTGTAGGGCTTGAAACGCAACAGCTTCGAATTGGGATATCCCTTCAACAATCAAGGAATGACACTTACAGCTGTCACTAATTCCATGCATTAGGTTGATGTTAGTAGCATTTTTTTTCATGTGCGTTTCACGGAGAAAAGGGCCATCACACATTAGGACAATGTTAAACTTAATAAAATGGAATAATTATTACCACTTCAAAACCGTCAATTGCGGCGAAAATAACTTCTGTGCCGTTGTGGGTGCAGCGGCTTGCCGGCAATTTTTAAACGAATTCGCAATGCATTCAGGGAAACCTGTCGAAGCCCTCTGTCAACGGAGTGTGGAGTCGGAACATCTCCGCGCGGAGGGGTGGAAAGCCCTTCGCCGCACCCCTACCCATCTGTCTGAACGTGAATCGGGATGCCACTACGCCTACACGTGGACGCGCAAAACGGAGGCAAAGGGGAAAGGCGTTGGGCTAAGGGGTGTAATGTGCATGTTTCTTTGTGTGTGTGTGTGTGTGTGTGTGTGTGTGTGTGTGTGTGTAGTGTTCAGGTTTAGGTGCCTCCTTCTGCTATCTTCTCTCCTATCTGGTGGGTGGATCCCTGTTGGAGTGTGTGCACCAGCAGTCGGCACAGGTGAGTGGTGTCCTGGGAGGGGGGGTTGAGTGCTTGACTTTTTTTTTACCTACACCAAGGATGTTTACAGTCACGTTGGTTTGTCTGTCTGTTTGTCTGTTTGTCATGAAATGAAACTTTGTGGAGTTGTTGCAAGCAACCAAAGGAACAAGTGATTAGATTTTGGTGTTCTGTCAAGATGAGCTGCTTCGTCGAGATGAGCAACCAGTATTCTAACTCGACAGTGGTGTCTATCGATTTATGCTGCCTCATCGAAATTACCTACCTTGATTTTCACTCCGTGGATATGTTTAAATAATTTGCCTATATATGGAATTTTATTTTATATACTTTTTAAAATGAGCAGCATGTGTCGTCCGTGCATATTTACTTTTACGGAGAGGTTTCGAACAGGGGCGGGTTTAGGATATTTTTAGTGGGGCCATGGCCCCACCGTGACTTGGCTCAGCCCCACTAGCTCAGGAGCCTTTTAAAATATTAGTTGTGAATTGTATTGGAAATTAATGCAATTGCGCAGTCGCTTCGTCCATTATTAGGTTGTGGATATCCGTGAAACATGCTTAACATAGGTAGCGGTGGCTAAGATTTTGTCAGGTGGTGCCTTGCGACACACAATAGCCTACTTTCACTTTCGCCAGTGTTATGGGGCTCTCTGTTGACCACTTCATGCAAGGTGAGTCAGTCAGAATCACAAAAGCTTGAGGTAGCAAGATAACGGAAAGGGGAGTCAAATACAGATGGAATACAATGCGTAAGCAACCTAGGCCTACTGTGGAAACCATGCCATTTCTTTGTAAATGTTTGGACGAAGGCAACAGCCGAAACGTTTGTCTACACTTCTGCTGCTATGTAAATAAAAAATAAAAAAAGAATTAAAGAAGAACCCGAGTGCGATCCACTTTTTCACCTTCCAAGTTATTCAACTGGAGACGCACCACACGGAAGAGCGCGGTTTATGAACTACTACTTTTGCAAATGTATCAGAAAAAAAACAGAGTACAAATGATGAGGACATAGTGCTAAATAGTTACTACTAATAGCCTACGTATCATCAGGACAGACAAAATTATATATCTGCCTGGCAGCGTTTAGAAGTTGTGACTCGAGGGAATGAAACATGCTTCAGCCATGGAATAGCGAACAGCAGGCAAATCTCGGCTGAAAATTATATTACGGCGAGTCACCATTACATTGATAGTCGAAGTTCGCCCATATGCAGGGGAGGTTTATCCATATTTTGGTGATGCTACAGGCCTAATTGTGATGTGAGAATGCGGGCTCTCCCAACTTCTCACTTAGCCTACTGATTTTAATGGTTGGGAACTGTGTGAAGTTTATTGTTATTGTTATTGGAACATACTGGCTCGGAATGAGGAGAGACGTTGATGCCCGCGTGGTTTCTACAGTCCATTTACATGTGTGACAGGAAGCGCGCACCTTGTTGGGAGATTCCCATCATTGGCATGACTTCGAGCAGGGGATGTTTTAATTGTTGTTTTTATGTTTGCTTGAGAAGGAGATGTCAGATTTTAAAAAGTCACGATGAATATTTATCTGTTGAGCTACCAATTGGAACTGTGATTTGTGGTGCAAGGAGCGCACATGAGAGAGAGAGAGTTCCAATCTCTATGATTACTATGAAAAAGTTGCATAGTGTTTCTTTAACTGTCCGCATCTCTACAAATCGAAAAATATCTCTTAATCCTTCTGTTGTGTTAGGGTCATTTTTGATCCGTTTTCAAGTTTAATTGTAAAAAACCCACACTTCCATTTATTGTCCTGGAATGAGGCTTCATCTAATCCTCAGCCACAATCATTTCAACACACAAAAAATATGTTTTATCATTTTAGTACATTTTAAAGGTCTAAAAAAAAAAAGTTACATCTGTGGTGTTCGGGTCAAAATTGACCCGGCATAGATTTTTGGTTATTGTATGCATTTCTGAAAAGCTGTTGATTGCCCTTTGTCCTCAGTTTGGTGATTCATGGTGAGGAAAATATATTTCTTGCCTTAAAAAAAATTGCCAGCTTTTTCATATTACAAATCCAAGATGGCCGCCGTACAGTCCCATACACTGCGATGTGTCATATCTCCTGTTGTGAAAGGAGTACAGATGCATTTCTGGTGTCTACTCATCTGTTTACATGGAAGGGAATCTGGCTAATTACAGAAGACGAAGACATTCAATTCCCATATAATCTCAAAGCCAATGTCTGTCTAATTTAGTTCAATGCACATTATTGGCAGAACCACTAGAGGCCGCCATAAAGTTGTTTATAGGCTATCGGTGTGTTTATGTCAAAGTTGCATAGGATATCTTTAAGATACGATGCATCTCGGTTTTATTTGCGTTTCTTACCGATGCAGACGTTTGCAAATCGTATCGCATCGTACAGGCCGTATCGATTTTCCCGTACGCATCGGTGAATCTTCCCTTCCCTATCCCACAGTGATGAAGTAAGGTAGTCTGCCATATGCGAGAGCTTCGGAGCCACTGTAGCCAGAGGGCAAGGGGGCTAAGTGAGTGGCTAGGAATGGTTCCACCAAGGGCATGCGGAATGCCGAGGCTCACCATGTAGTACCGGAGATAGTCTGTACGAGATAAAACACTTCAGAAAGTGCCCATAGGAATTAATGGGGGCAATTGGCTACGCTAATATGGCGCCTGCTTGCATATATTTCATTTGTCCGGCAACAAGAGCCATTTGCTTGCTAAGCTGCGATGTCATTACGAGCCTGCATGCTAGCACTGCTTACCGTAGGAAAACCTTGTCTGAAGAAAAGATAGCTGAGTTAGTTTGTTAGCTAATCAGTTAGCCAAGATTGTTAAGGAGGAGTTCGGTAAGAGTTCTTCGACGGAGGGTTACACCGTACATGAACTGAAATACAAATATGTATAAATACGGTATGTATATTTGATTGTTTGTTTGTTTCGCAGGTGCAGACGACTCCATGGAGGTGATCAGTGCTCTCAGTAGACCCTTCCAGCTGGGCATGCTCTATGATGCCTGCAGTGACCAACTTGTCCCAGGTATGGTGTGTGTGTGTGTGTGTGTGTGTGTGTGTGCGTGCGTGTGTGTGTGTGTTTGTAGATTGATAGATTTTGTGATGGATCCAACAATCAATAAAACATACTTATAGAGAGATTCCCCGCGCAAAAATAAGGACTTTTTTTTTTATTTCCTGTTTCACTCGGCGTTTCTTCCCCACGAGGAGAGTGGTGCGGTGTAGCGTTTATCAGTTGAGACAGTAACCTAGTTTATATGAAGAGTAGGCCTAAGGGATATTTTCCAATGGGAGGAGAGCAGATTGATGATGTGCCTGTTTTGATGAAGTTAATGGCGAGGCGAGGCATTTAGAATTTTTGCAAGATGTTCAGATTTAATCTATTGAGATATGTAAATTTGTAGCAACAACTATTACTACAACCCTTACGAAAATGGACTATGGTTTATGATGGCATTACTATGATTGCCATGGTTCTACCATGGTATGTCATGGTTACTCTAAGTACTCTGACCCTGCCATTATTGTACTATGGTTTACTATGGTATTACTGTGATTTTTATGTAGTAACATGTATCTACCATGGTATGTCATGATTACTCTACCCTTACGGAAATCGACCATGGTTGTAATGCAGTAACCATGGTTTTACTACCACATTTCATGGTGAGTCTAAGTGCTATCAACCAACCACAGTTCTAGTCAGGGTTCGACTCATAACTTTGACCCTCTGGGGGTCTCAGACAACTCTTTTGACGGTGGGTTTGGGGGTGCTCCCCCAAGAAAAATTGTGTTTCTTAGATGCAATTTCATACATTTTAATTAGAGATGCACCGGATCCTGATTTTTAGGATCCTGCCGGATACCGGATCCACTGCTTAAGATCGAGCCGGATACCAGATCCTACGAAAGGGTTGAAACACATAGCCAACTCGCACACATGGGCCCTTTTTATTACTTTGGCACAAACTATTTTTAAGACTCATTGGCTTACTACCACACTGTCTTCAACGGCCGCTTCTAAAGGGCTTTCACTCCATGCAGCGATTGGGGTTGTGAAAGACTGACTGAAAAGCCTAGGCTACGTAAAAAGTAGAGATGCCCCAGATCCTGATTTTTAGGTAACTGCCGGATACCGGATCCACTGCTTAAGATACTGCCGGATCCGGATCGTCTGAAAAACCCTATTATCCTGCCGGATCCAGAACCGGATCTTGGATCCTGTACATCTCTAATTTTAATGCATTTTTGTCCTAAATACGGACGTCTGCCACCCTACAACATGATAGATGAAATTGGAAATAGCATTTGTAGGCTAGACCTATCTTGCATCTTGTTTCACCTTTTTACTGTGCAATAAAGATGTAATTCCGTTTGAAGTGATGATTGACTGTCGTGTCATGTCTGAAATTTTAGAACGTTATCCAGAGGGAGAAAGGAATGTGATTCTCTTACCATGATAGGGAGACAAACAGACCACACGCTGCTCTTTTTAACTGTTAGATGATTATTCCAGGAAGATGCTGATGTCCTTATAGTTTTTTCTATCCAAGCCATCAAACAAGGCAGTGAGGCGCAGGGCGCGTAGTTTGTTTATCTTAGTTGGATCGTCTGTGTCATTGCAACCCGCAAAGTCCCTTTCCCATTCCGCAAACGTCGGCAAAGCAGTGCTGCTTGCGATGATCGTTTTTATTTAGTTTTTGGTTGAGAATAACCCAGCAGTTTGATAACCACGGCTGCACATTACAAACCCCCTTACAATGCGTTCACCACTTTTACTCCTGCTTTTTTGTTTTTGTTTAACATGGGCCACAATTAGTTGTTTGCGCAAGACTGCCATGAACAGATATTAATTATTTTTCATAACTTCACAATTTGAGCCATTTCCATAGCCTACTGTCCCATTCATCCAAGCATCCGAAGTAGTGCTCAGTGGACCTAGTTGTCTGGTTAGTGGATGCTGGCTAGGACTGTTCTCTGCACGGTGCGAGAATAATGGATGATCTCTGGTGGGGTGGCCTTTTCGCTGGCATGGTGGAACAGAAGACAATGGTGGCATGCATTTAAAAAAATATATATATTAATTGATTTCGACGAAACGGAAGGTTACCAGGCTAGGCTACTTTTTTAGATTCAGAAGCAGGCGGCGTTATCTTCGGATGGTTTTGCGCGCATGGTGGTGTGGTGGTGAAATGCAGGCGATACAAAGTTGTGGTTGTAGGGGAATTGGAAATGAGTTTTATTCATGATTATATTAGCCAATTTATTATTGTGTTGTAGGCCTATGTCTCTTATTTTAAGTTTACTACAGATAATAGGCCTACTGTGGTCTATGGTGAGAATGACGTGAGAGACCGTCTCAGAAAATGTATGGGATTTCATTTGTTTTTGCCACAGAGGGAATGGGAGTTCAGCTCCCATTGGCACCCACGTAATTCGAACAGTGGTTCTAGTACAGTAGCTGTCATAGTAGTAGCCCTTGCAAAGATGAACCGCAACGAAACATCCATCTCAAAATATGAAACAGTATCCCAAAGGCGCCTTGTGGCGGAATGCACTTCCACCATGGTCTCTAAGACTAATTGTTTCCAATGCCCCAGTAACACACTGCACCCACAAACACACATACACCTAATTGAGGCCACTTCTCCACCTGAAGATGAGACGCACCTGCAGCGAGATCTGATTGAGGGGTGTGGCCGTAAGATGGCACCGCTTGTTAGATGCCAGTTTTTGAGCATTCTCGTGAGGACAGTGAGAGGACAGTGAGAGGACACGAGGACAGAGAGAGAGAGAGAGGAGCACAGAGAAGCACCAGAGCGAAACCCACCAACTTACAGCATACGAGTACTAGCGCAACTGCTACCCAATTGCCACAAAGGAAGTACAGACTGGGGAAGACTCGGAAGGCGATCTGAGCGCCAAAAGGAAGTCGTTGGCCGGGTCTGTTGTTGCCCAAAGACTCCCGAACAGACCTAATATTCGCCACTCCAGCCAAACGTGAGTCTGAATCCTTTCCTTGCTGTTGGAGTATCATGCGCTCTGAGTAACTCTCCCACGCTGCAGTGGACAATCGCTCTGCTTCACCTACAATCACACACACATGCACACACGCACATACCTCCTCCTCGCTCTGCTTCTCCTCCACATGCACATACCCCCTCCCGCCGCTGCGCGCTCTGCTAGGGGCTTCAACTACACACATACACACACGCTGCGCGCTCTGCTAGGAGCTTCATCCTAGACACACACACATGCACACACGCACATAACGCACTCCCCTACATCCAAACACTGATATCCTTTTCTTTTCTCCTTCATACACACACACTGATAACTTTGGTTCTAGTTTTGATATTTCTTTCTGGGGTTTTGTCTCGCTGACGAGCGAGTTGTTGTTGATGTAAGTTATATTGTTGGTAACCGGCTCGGCTGGTGTTGTTTTTTGTTAAGCGTCTATTTTTGTGTCTTTGAGTTTTGATAAAGACGTGCTGTTTGGAATCCTTGGTTTGTTGTTCGTTTTTGACTTATTATTTTACTTGCTGACGGAAGCTTATCATTTAATGACAGGATTCGACGGCCTGTCTGGCGCCTGAACTTTGGTTTATTTAGTGCCCGACCGTAAGCGCCGCTACAGAATGGCGCCTGAACAGGGACTGGAGTGATTACTCTATAAAGGGACTGATCTCACGAACTGAACTTTTCCTCATCTCGCTTGGTGCGAGCATCTGCACACACTCACAAAACACATACATTCGTACATACATGAGCGCGTGCACACATCTGCGTCATTTACATTCATATGAAGGAACTTTGTGCTCTGGACGTTTCTTGACTAGTGCGGGCACTTGTGGACAAAAAAGAGAGAAAAAAATACTGTTGAAATTGAGCTGTGCATCCTCTGCTATGCTGCTATGCTGTGTTGAATTGTTCATTCATGCTGTGCTGCTATGCTATTTTGATGTGTTGCAATGCTATGTATTCACACTGTTTATTGATGTGCTGAAATTCATAGTCAGGTCTGTGTTGACTTATTGTTGCCACACTCTTGAATTTTCTCATTCTTGTTGAACTCCCTGATCTTGTGCCTGTTGCTTAAGCATTTGCTTATTGTGTTTAACTGCCTTTTTGAGGGTTGTTTTTCACTACACACACAAACACCTGACACAAACATTTTGCACACAACATTCCTCTTTATTAACACAACATTTCACAACACACAACCAAACTTGAAGCGCATGGTGCAAAGTATACAGTAACAATGTCAGAACCAGAGAACTTGGAAATGGCAGAACAGGAGAACCAACCTGAAGTTACTCTACCAGCACAACTTGCGTCACCCCCTGACATACAAACCCCTCAAGTTACACACCAAGTGCAATTACAGCTGTCTAGTACCACTGTTGCTGGAGACCCCCTACCTGCTGTGACTACAGCATCCCCTGTGCTGGCCACTGGGCCGCCCAATCTGTTCACAGATGCACTCCCAGCTGTTCATACAGATCATACACAGGCTGCAACTGGCTCTCCATTGGATGCAGACTTGAAACACTCTTCCTTATGGTCTTCCAATACCTCACTCCAGCAAGACTTGCCATTGAATCTTCCTACGCCAGCCCGAACCCTTGGGGCACTGGCATTACAAACCCCCGATCACTGGGCTGTGCTCTTTGACAAGTTGAAACACCAAGAATCTCAGATGAGTGAACTGTCCAAACAAGTGATGAGGAGTCGTTTTCACCTGGAAGGAAGACTGCAGAACATGTCAGACAATGCACAAATGCAATTCTCAAAAGTCAATGCAACACTTACTGAAAGTAAACAAAAAACGGAAAGTGAATGGGATAACGTGCTAAAAGGCATTAAAACCATGATCACGGAGGAAATCAAAAATCAAAATGCTACACAACTTTCTGAAATCCGCTTCATGGTTGAACAGTTACAAGCAGAGGTACAGCAGGAGATCTTGACACAGAGAAGAGCTTTTGAATCTGATTGCCAACACCTTTCACAAAATGTGGACACCTGTGCAAGACTTACAAATCAAATGAGCACTTCATTAGCACATCTCCCTACACACATCACCAAAGAATACAATATACTTACCAACAAGATCCAGGAGCTTGAAAAGAAGTTAGAGCAACATGTTTTGACTGCTTCTCCACTTGCCAAGCTGTCAGCTGCTCACACTTCTGCTGCAGCCACTCCAGCTTCACTGCCTGTATCCATGGCAACTGTTCCACATACTGGAGTCAAATCAGATCATCTGAAAGTTCTGAAATTGTCATTCCCCACTTTTGGCAAAACAAATGATGATCCAGACCCTGTTCTTTACCTTTCCAAATGCCGTGACTTTCTGGCCATACACCCACTGACAGATACAGAGATTCTGGCAGCTTTCAGAACCGCTCTCCATGGCACAGCTAGAGACTGGTGGGAAATCGCCATGACCGAGGTCCTCACATGGGCCCAATTCGAAAAAAAATTCCTAACTGCTTTCTTGTCTGACGACTATGAGGAGGAACTCACAGACCGTGTGCGAAACCGCAAACAAAAAGTGAATGAATCTATCCGTGACTTCTCTTTCTCATATCGTGCCCTGTGTAAACAGTGGAAACCCACCATTACCGAACCAGAGATCGTCAAAATGATTCTGAAGAACATAAAACCACAGCTGGCTACCTACTTACGCGGTCGTTCCCAGACTGTGGAAGAGCTGGTCAGACTAGGTCATCAGCTGGAGAAAGACCTAGAACAACAATCTCTGTATGAGACACAACACAATACTCGAGACAAGCACACACAGAGGGGAAACACTCCCAAACCTACTGACACTGACACACTGATAACCTGCTGGCGATGCAAAGGGCAACACCTCCCGGGTTCTTGCCCACAATACCAAGCCTCTGGAGGCCGCCAAAACACACAGCATCATCAAAAGAACAATCCCCGACCACACAAGCCAGCACAGCAGGGCAGTGGAAGCGTCACTCTCACAGTCTCACAGACAGAAAATGTACTGGCAGGACGCTCCTTCACTATCCCACGACAACTGGTAGTCACCATCAATGTTGGACCGTGGAATGGCAGAGCTATCGTTGACACAGGGGCCAGCTACACACTCATCCATGAGTTGGTCTGGAAAGCTCTCAAACGGCCAAAAGAAGACTTGAAGCCTTGGATAAGCGGACCGCTCTTCTTGGCCAATGGCGAGAGTGAAACACCCCTGGGCAAAGTCGAAGTGACCGTCAACCTAGGTGACGTTGCATGCACCTACGAAGTGGCAGTCCTACCCCCTAAAGCTCTGGCCTACAAAGTGGTGCTTGGACTTGACTACTTAGTCCACAGCGGCTTGCAAATCCATGCAGCTGACTATCAGTATAGCTTCAAGGGGAGACCTGAGAAATACCTGTTCTTACAGAATGATGCACACACCACACTACACAATACACCACACATGACTACTCTTATGTCTTGCATACCTCCTCCTTACATACCAGAAGAGCCGTTGAAGCTGACCGCTCAAGATTACATAGATCTTGCAGTTGAGAACGCAGAGGTGGAAAACTGGGAGAAGGCTGGTCTCAGACAGTTACTGGAATCAAAGCCAGACCTGTGCACTCTTAAACCAGGACGGACTGATGTTCTGAAACACAGAATCCACACCACCAGTGAAGTACCCATCAAGCAAAAACCGTACAGGAAATCTGCTGTAAAACGCCAGATCATAGAGCAGCACCTGAAAGAGATGCTTGATGGAAGAGTGATTGAGCCATCATATTCGGGGTGGACTTCACCAGTCGTTCTTGTCCCAAAACAGTGTGGAACACTCAGATTCTGTGTCGATTACCGAAAGCTCAATGCCGTCACAGAGACTGATGCCTACCCAATACCAAACATAAATGAACTCCTTGAGTCACTTGCGGGTTCCGCAATCTTCTCTACGCTAGACTTAAATAGTGGCTACTGGCAGGTCGCCATGGACCCTGCAAGCGTGGCAAAGACGGCATTCATCACCCACATGGGCACTTTCCAATTCAGAGTCATGCCCTTCGGCTTAAAGAACGCCCCAGCCAGCTTCCAACGCCTAATGGACTTGGTCTTGGCTGACCTGAAAGGAAAGATATGTCTAGTGTACCTTGACGATATTGTGATTTACTCACCATCTGTGGAACGCCATTTCCAAGACCTCAATGCCGTACTCACAAAACTTCACACAGCAGGTCTCACCCTGAACCTGAAAAAATCCAAATTCTGCATGAGGGAAATCAAGTACTTGGGCCACATCGTATCTGCCCAGGGCATCACTGCAGACCCCGCAAAAGTGGAAGCCATCAAGGCCTACCCGGCTCCTACCACAGTCAAGGAGGTGCAGCGGTTCCTTGGGCTAGCAGGATGGTACCACCGCTTTGTACCTGGTTTCTCACAAATCGCAGAACCACTAAACTCGCTCAAGAAGAAAGGCCATGTCTTCCGATGGGATGACAAATGTGAGCATGCTTTCCAGACTTTGAAAGACCACCTAACATCTCCTCCCGTGCTTGGTCACCCTGACTTGTCTCTTCCATTCTATGTATACACTGACGCCAGTGACTTGGGGCTTGGGGGCATCCTGACCCAAAAGAAGGGAATCGGACACGAAGAAGTCATTGCTTTTGCAAGCAGAAGCCTCAACAAGGCAGAAAAGAATTACTCAGCTACTGAGAAGGAATGCCTTGCGGTGGTCTGGGCCCTAGAGAAATGGCAGCACTACCTGGAACCAAAAACCTTCACCGTAGTGACTGACCATGCCGCTTTGCAGTGGGTGTTTAGCAGCACCAAGACATCCAGTCGTCTTCTTCGCTGGGCCCTTCGCCTCCAGAAGTTCAACTTCATCATTGAATACAGAAAGGGGAAGCTCAATGTGGCACCCGACGCTCTGTCCCGCTCGACTGTTGGACCTTCATGCGTGCTGGCCGTAAGTCAAGACGGGTCAGAAGATTTCCCTTTCTCCTCAATCACACTCTGGGAAGAACAACACAAAGATCCCCAGATACAATCTGTCATGAAAGACCTGGCAAGAGGCAGTGAGGAGACTGAGGAAAAATATGCAATACTGGATGACATGCTCTACAGGAAAATCCAACAGGATGACAAACACCACTTCCGAGTCTGGATACCGGCATCACTGGTACAGTCACTACTCACCACATACCACGACTCTCCCTGGTGCGGCCATCAAGGCATGTTTAAAACCTACAAACGGATTCACAATGTGGCTTACTGGCCAAAAATGTGGGACGGAATCCGTAATTATGTCCGCAACTGCACCACCTGCCAGACCCGCAAAGGCGAGGGCAAGAAAAAGAGTGGTAAACTCCAACAAACAGCTGTAAGCTACCCCAACGAGCTGCTCTGCGTAGACCTCATGGGGCCCCTACCCCGCAGCTCAAGCCGACATGAGCACCTTCTGGTCCTGGTCGACTACTACACCCGTTGGGTAGAACTGTTCCCACTCCGCACAGCCTCCGCTGCTGTGGTCGCCCGCATCGTCCGTGACGAAATACTTACCCGCTGGGGCGTGCCTGACCACATCCTGTCCGACAGAGGACCGCAGTTTATTTCCAGCGTGTTCAAGGAACTCTGCCAGACCTGGAAAGTCACACCCAAACTTACCACCACTTACCACCCACAAACAAACCTGACCGAGAGGGTCAATCGGAACCTGAAGGCGATGATCGCGTCATATGTCTCCGACAATCACAAAAAGTGGGACCAATACCTACCTGAACTCCGTTTCGCCCTCAACTCCGCTGTCCATGAGACCACCGGAATTACTCCTGCCGAGTTACACCTGGGAAGGAAACTGCGTAGTCCCATGGACAACCTCCTTAGAGGACAGAACCTCAATCCTGACGACGCCGGATACAATGTTGTGCAACACTTGGCAGACCTGCAAAGGAAAGCACACATTAGCAGCAAGAAGGCAAAGGCCAGACAACTTAGGAACTACAACAAAAACAGAAAAGATGTTGAGTATGTACCTAAGGACAGAGTGTGGGTGCGCAACCATGTTCTGTCGTCCAAGGCCAAACACTTCTCTGCAAAGCTGGCGCCCAGATGGAAAGGTCCTTACAGAGTCTTACAGCAGCTAGGCCCTGTCAACTTCGAGGTAGTCCGGGAGGACACAGGGGAACATCGGCACAATGTGCACGTGTGCAACATGAAGCCTTGCTTTCCCACAGCGGCACAGGTCGAACGGCAGGAAAGAGAGGCCCTCTTAAAAGTTTTTGAAGATGAGTCTAGTGACGACGACTTCCTTGGTTTCACGTAGCCACATCTCTTGCCAACCATGGGTTGTCTTCCCATGGAGGGGGGAGTGTGGCGGAATGCACTTCCACCATGGTCTCCAAGACTAATTGTTTCCATTTCCCCAGTAGCACACTGCACCGACAAACACACATACACATAATTTGAGGCCACTTCTCTACCTGAAGATGAGACGCACCTGCAGCGAGATCTGATTGAGGGGTGTGGCCGTAAGATGGCACCGCTTGTTAGATGCCAGTTTTTGAGCATTCTCGTGAGGACAGTGAGAGGACAGTGAGAGGACACGAGGACAGAGAGAGAGAGAGAGAGAGGAGCACAGAGAAGCACCAGAGCGAAACCCACCAACTTACAGCATACGAGTACTAGCGCAACTGCTACCCAATTGCCACAAAGGAAGTACAGACTGGGGAAGACTCGGAAGGCGATCTGAGCGCCAAAAGAAAGTCGTTGGCCTGGTCTGTTGTTGCCCAAAGACTCCCGAACAGACCTAATATTCGCCACTCCAGCCAAACGTGAGTCTGAATCCTTTCCTTGCTGTTGGAGTATCATGCGCTCTGAGTAACTCTCCCACGCTGCAGTGGACAATCGCTCTGCTTCACCTACAATCACACACACATGCACACACGCACATACCTCCTCCTCGCTCTGCTTCTCCTCCACATGCACATACCCCCTCCCGCCGCTGCGCGCTCTGCTAGGGGCTTCAACTACACACATACACACACGCTGCGCGCTCTGCTAGGAGCCTCTTCCTAGACACACACACATGCACATAACGCACTCCCCTACATCCAAACACTGATATCCCTTTCTTTTCTCCTTCATACACACACACTGATAACTTTGGTTCTAGTTTTGATATTTCTTTCTGGGGTTTTGTCTCGCTGACGAGCGAGTTGTTGTTGATGTAAGTTATATTGTTGGTAACCGGCTCGGCTGGTGTTGTTTTTTGTTAAGCGTCTATTTTTGTGTCTTTGAGTTTTGATAAAGACGTGCTGGCTTTAATCCTTGGTTTGTTGCTCGCTTATTTTTGACTTATTATTTTACTTGCTGACGGAAGCTTATCATTTAATGACAGGATTCGAAGGCCTGTCTGGCGCCTGAACTTTGTTTTTTTTTTAGTGCCCGACCGTAAGCGCCGCTACAACCTCTCTCTCGCGACTGAATAATGAGCTTCTGGATGAGCAAATGTGCGCTCGTTCCAGCAGTCATGTGACGCTTTCAGCAGTCATGTGATGCAAAAAAGGGTCTTTCATGAGACAGCTGACTGTTAGAAAACAATACAGTTTTTCTCGATTGCCTCGAGTTCTGGTACTTCACACACAATTCTCGGAACATCTCACCCATTTCCCAACTCCCCCTAAACCAATGTCACTGAACACTAAACACAACTCCTTATTTACACTCACATTTCAGTTTTAAAACACACTCTTTTCAAACCACTACACACAATTTTCTGGATTACACACCATTTTCATGAAGAAAAACCCTGGTTGTCGCATTGAACACACTGCCATTCAAAATACTAAAATCAACTGCCACCCTATGTTCACTTCCTCATCAGATGGGCAAACTCTCTTCATACCGGTTTACAATCTGAAATCATCACCCCATAAGGACACACATTGCATGTGATATTGATGAAAACATGAGTGGATGCAGTGAGAAAACACATTTGTTTAGTTTTTGAACTCCAAAAGATGTTATACAAGAGATCACTTTCATGTTGTTACCCAATATTTTACAATAAATTAGTACATTTTTAAAAAATGTCAGAAAAATATGTAAAGTATATTTTTTGCCACACATTTGTGTACTGCTACGACCGCCTGGCTCAAGGCAGTCGGAGCATGAAAGGGAGACCAGTCCGCAACGTCATTCCAACAAAAGTGTTTATTTTTAGAAGGCAAAATATCAGTAGTGTAAAATAATAGTGTAATGCATGTGTGCGAAAAATGTAGGCCTAGTGCGAAAACCAAACAAAACCAGCTCTCAGCGAGAGCAGGGACCAGGCGTAGCGTCAGCCCTGAGAGAGAGAGCGAAATGCAGAAAGCCAGCCACTTATAGCGGTAGCCTCCATCAGCGCAAACCAGCGCCAGCCATCTCCAATCTGCGGGATGAGACACAGGTAAAAGGGGGCGGAGCCCACCCAGACGTTAGACAGTCCAGTCCTAACAGTACTCCGAGTCTAAAAACAATATTTCAGTATTTTACTACAGAAAAATACCCTCTTTAGTGAGTAGAACAGTGAAGAAAATAAGTTTCTACTGTGTGTCAAGTTGAGTATAGAGTTTTACCTTGTGCATATTAGTGTTCAATGGTTCACATACAAATGTATTGAAATGACTGCTTGTGTGTGTCATTTGAGAACAAAATGAGGTTTTTAGAAGAGAGTACATTGTTTTGAGACAAGACGTGCATTTTTCAGAGGAAGTGAAGAGTTCTGCCCGTTGCGTGTGAGGTTTGGAGATTTGTGTGTAGAGTTCTGAGAATTCGAGAACAGATTCAGAAAATTGTGTGTAAGCAATCGAGAAAAACTGTAACACACATGGACATGTGTTTTTTGAGTTCCTGAGGGTCGTCTTTGGTGGGCAAAAATAAAATGGATTACTATATGCTGTATCACTTCGACGATCATTTTTGTGGACGCCTGTGGAAGACGAAAGCTGAGAGAGGTGGGTGCGCCATTCCTGATAACTCCAAATGTATCGTGTCTGTGCTAGCTAATGGAATGGTTAGCCACTGAATGGAGCTGTATTGGTATCCAGAGAACAGCCAAAACGTCCAAAAGCATTTTCATGCAGGTTATGAGCTTCACATAAAAGGTTACAAGCTTGCCCACTAGGCCACACTTTATTTAAAACGGCGCAATTGAGCAACTTTGCGCAGCATGCATGAAACTTTCTCGCGGTAGTCGCTTTGGCCCATTTCCCTGGGAATACACATGATGTGATATGAACCCAAAACAGCCGGACTTCTCCTTTAACGCCGGAACTATCCTTTAAGGAAGTTTACCCCCATTAGAATAGCTCAGATTGCAGAAAGGGCTGGGTCGAAAAATGCAGAATCACCGGGTACTGACAAGTCAAGGGTACCTTGAGCAATACAACAGCAAATTGAAATTGGCCGAAGTTATCCTTTAAATCAGATGAGTCGACAAAATATATTTTTAAAATCGTGTTATATTAATTATGTAGATATTCAGCAACACACGCTATATACTCTCACCAGCCACTTAGTAGAGCTATAAAGCAGCTGCTACAACCCGTGAGCTTAGAATTATAAGGTTCTATCTCCGTTTAGGGTAGTTCTGAGATATTGAGCATCAAAGTTTTTACATCCCAGCTGTTTTGCGAGATAGAACGTTTTTATTTCATTAATAACAATGTAAAAAAAATTTTTTTCACAACAAGAACACCACACAGGCATTAATAAGCATGTAATGGGTCAGATTATGTAAAAAAACTCAATTGACCAAAAATGGAGATAGAACCTTATAATTCTCAGCTCAGCTCTTTGAGGCAAATTTCTGATCAGCCAATCAGATGGTGGCAACTCAGGAGCGCTGTGTAAGCGTGGCGCATGTCCGGCCCGACAGGATATGTCCGCGATTCTCCTTGAAAATATTTCCTGCGCAGACATCTATTTTCCTGCACAGACGTCCATGTTTGTATTATAAATTAGTACCAATTTATCTTTCTTGGAATGCCACAGCCTACCCAAGTATTGTTGCAGGCAGTTTAGTCAGTTCTGAAGGCAAAAGGGGGTCCAACCAAGCACTAGAGAGGTATTCCTAATAAAGTGGTCGGTGAGTGCATGTAGCAACACAACTATGGGGCACCTAAGTCACGCCCTCTACTTCCTGGTTCATGGGGCAGAGGGAGTCAAAAAATAATTACTGGGATTAAAATGAGTGGCTTTTCGACAACAATCCAAACCTTGGACCTCCACATATGCACTACAAATCCACCACGACTCGCCTCGTTCACTTCCATTCAATTGCTTGCAACGTTCTGCCCTATGAACCAGGAAGTAGAGGGTGTGACTTAGGTGCCCCATTGTCCTTGTATAGTGTCCTTGAGTAGTGTGTACAGAGTATTGTCCTTATATTGTCTCCCATTTCTCAGGTCTACCTGCAAATAATGGCTGTCAGGATTCCAATGGAAAAGAGGGCGGGGTCACCTCTAGGCTAATGTTCTACCTCTATGTTGTATGTGTTTCAGGAGTCAGCATTTGGAAGACTGATGACATCAAAGCAGCTTCACGAGTCAGCCTTCAGCCCAATATGAGATACCAGGTGGCCTCTTCGGAGTCTTTCAGCCAGAAGACTAAACTGCTGGAAGTGAGCGCTTCAGTGAAGCTCAGCTTCTTAGCTGGGCTGTTTACAGCAGAGGGTTCTGCACATTATCTTAAGATCCAGACATCTTCTAATCGCCAAAGCAGTGTCACCTTGCACTACAAACAGACCACTGATTTTAGGCAGCTCATAATATCTGAACTAGAGAAGCCAAAACCTGCTGTCTTTGACAAGACTGACGCTACTCATGTTGTGGTGGGACTGCTGTACGGTGCAGATGCACTTATGGAGTTCCAAGACTCAGCCAGCGATGGGCAGAGCAAGCAGGATATAGAGGGAGACCTGGATTTAATGATAAGGAGCATTCCAGGAGTGACGATTAGTGGTGAGGGTAGTCTAAATATGAATGATGAAGACAAGCGGAAGGTGCATCATTTCAACTGTAAATTCCAAGGTGATGTTGAAGTGGATAGCGTTCCGTCTACATATGAAGGTGCTGTGCAGCTGTACAACAAGCTGCCCAGCCTGCTGGGGGAAAAGGGTGAGAAAGCAGTGCCAGTCAAGGTCTGGTTGTATCCTCTGAACAAACTTGCTGATATTGAGATAAGGCTGAAGAGGGTGATCTCTGAGACGCTGGGGGATGAGGCTGAGACAGTGATGGAAGACTTCCACCGGGCTCAGATGAGAACCAATGACCTGCTGGAGCAAAGCAATAAGATAAAAGTTGAAATCATCACTGAAAAACTCAAAGACTTTCAAAGTAGTCTCAGTATTTTCACCACAGTGTTCTTGAGCAAATTATCAGAATTGATTCCAGTTATCAGAAGAGGACACAAGGAAGAAATGGACATGGCAAACTTACTTCAGTCCCGGGAAAAACTTGGCTTCAGCGAGGAGCAAATGAAGCAATGGCTTGACCAAAAAGAGACTGAGATAGATATTGTTGCAACCTACGTGAAGAGTCTGGGTGTTGGCATCAAATCTCCTGGCCCAGATCTTGAATCATACCTCTTGCAGCCAGAAGTAGATGATGTGTACGTGTTCAGCTTCACCTCACTGGGAAGTGAAGATCCGTACCTGGCAAAAGTCAAAGAGGCTGTTATGGATCTTGAGAAGATTTTGAACAGGAACGGTAGACATGAACAGGAACCAGGACATGAGGATCCTTGGTACATGAAGGAAGATGGCAGGAAGGCCCTAAAGGAATCCCTGGAAGTCTTTAAAGCACTAAAAGAAAAAAACAGAATGATCAGTTTCATCTCTGACCCACAGCACCCAGGAGCTTCAATCCGCTGGTATCAGAACAGTGTCCTGAAGGATCCAAACATTAAGCCCGGTAAGTTACTGTGCTCTGCATTTTTTGTTCAGTTGCATATGCATCAGGGCTTCACGTCGGCACTTGGGTGGTTGACGTTTAAGGGCGTAACACAAAAAGACCATCTTCCAATTGCTGAAAAAATGAATGGGAAAATTTTACAAAAATGGGAAAAAAATGGTGTTAGTGGTCCGTGGATTTTTTTTTGTTGCCATTTTTGGGTAAATGTGTCCTGCAGTGTGACATCATCAGTGTGTCATTTCTGTAAGATACAATAAAAATTATTAATATTCTGCACAAACATATCCCCCATGCTCTTTCTACTATTGTTCATTTAAACCCCACCCCACACACGCTACTACCGACCCCCACCCCCACACGCCTATGCATCGTACAGGCAGACAACTGTGATTTCACTACATGGTTTCACTGTATTACTTGTAATAATTGTGTGAATGTGATAAATAAATCTCCTGGTATCCTTACTATATCCATGCATGATACATGGAAAACAAATAAGGATTGAGTAACATATTGCATAAGCATATCATACCGCAGGACATGAAAGTGAAAGTGAAAGCCCATTGGGAAACTCCAACTTCCATTGTCATTGTGACACAGCACTCCACAGCACACAAGTGAACACTGCACACTGCACACAACGAAATTGCATTTATGCCTCACCCGTGCAAGAGGGCAGCCCTCAGTGGCGCCCCATGGGGAGTAGTGCGGTGGGACGGTACCATGCTCAGGGTACCTCAGTCATGGAGGAGGATGGGGGAGAGCACTTGTTGATTACTCCCCCCACCAACCTGGCGGGTCGGGAGTCGAACCGGCAACCTCTGGGATGCAAGTCTGACGCCCTAACCGCTCACCCATGACTGCCCAAGTCATAAAGTCACACCACAGGAAATTCACTGCATTCTGGCCCTTTTAATCCTTTTGTATACATGACTGACCTCTGAGCTCATGTTAACTAGATAATGATATTGTATTTAATCTTATATGCGTTTTCATTTTTTTGTTTTGTTAGTTTTTTTCCATATATTGTATAACAATAGTCACACCACAGGTCACCATAAAATGGACCTAAGCATTGTGTGACATAAACATTGCAATATGTAGACATATTAAGAGGTTAATAGTCACAGTAAACTTCCACACCACTCTCCAATAACTGAGGTACTAACTGGTTGGGAGGTACTAACTGGTTGTCTTTAAGATTTTTGGGAAAAAAGGTTTGCACACTCCTTTGGATTATTTTCTTCTTTAAATTATTTTTTCTTCTTTTTATTCAATCCATTGAAAGAATGAATAAAAAGAAGAAAAATAACTTAAAGAAGACAATAATCCAAAGGAGTGTGCAAACCTTAAAAAACAAACAAAAAAAAAACACATTTTTTTTGCTCAGCACCAGGGATTGTGCACAAGTAACTCTCTACACAGCCTGTCTTTAAGACCCTTGTAGTTGGCCTTGCAGCTGCCCGTCCACTAACCTGACATACATGTCACCCCACAGGACGCAATTGGTGTCACGAAATTGAACTTGTAGTTAATATTACTGTGTTGAGTTGTTTTCACATTGTTATATTTTAATATAAAGTTAAAATGTATGCAATCGTGCCAAATGCTTTATAAATGATTTAACATGTTGTTGGTTTATTTTATATGTTTTATATATGTATATATTCCAGGTTTGACATACACATGCTCTCCACCGAGCTTGTAGTGTGTCACCTGGGGAATGTAGGTTTTAGTCGCATGCAAGCGACTGTATAAGCCACTATCTCGGTCGGTAGTTTTGTCGTAAACAATTTTGTTTTTTCTATGGTTATCTATAGATAAGAACCATAGGGTAGAAATGTGTGAAATTTGGCACAATTATTCTACATGGTTCCAATTTAGGTTGGCTGTTCTAATAGAGTTCGAAGAAATATTTGGGGAGGGATTGTACAACAGCTGTCACCAGCTGTTACCATAGGAACAGGGGAGAGCATAGAAAGTTGCAACATATTTGTTTTTCTCCTATCATTCAAGGGAAACCATAGACAGTTGCAACAGATGGTAGGAGGGGGCATACAACTAAGAATTTACACAGTGTTATCAAAGCTTATATCTGATAGGAGAGCAAAAATAGACGTTGCAACCATCCACTGTTACAGGCTTATAGCTGTCCTCGGTTCTTTCACAAAAAGTTACTTCTCTAAGAAGAACAATGTATGCTGCAATTGCTTTCTTTTACTATGATCTATGACCAATTCTTGCAATGGTTAGCTCTTCGAGATGTGGAGATTGTGTTGTGTTAGTAAATGCTTGAATGAATTATTGCTTCATAGTCTCTATGTGTTTGTGAAATCAGTTGGGTGGGGTATGTGTGTAAAATCCGTAGGTGCAATGAGATTAATCTTTGTTTTCTCCTTTTTTAAACTTATGGATAGGCCCCCGCCATCCCCCCTCCTAAGACGCAGATGATCGCAATCTGGAGTCGGTGTTGGAGTGAAACGCTTCGATGCCGTCTTCGTACGATCCAGGACTGCTTGGTTGGCGTTACCAGGAAGATTGCAGCATGTTAGTGTGGGACCAGCTGGTGTCTGGGGCGTGAACAAGGAAAACCGCATCTACCAACTTCTTCATGGAGACTACTTGCAATTGTAACATCCCCCACACCTGACATTGGCTCCACTACAACTGTGATCGGATGGGATTAACATCCCTTTGCTTTTCTTTCCTTGCATTTATTTACTGCTTTAGTTACTGTTTTTGCTATCTTGTAATTATAAAGGTAAACTTTGCCCATCTGGCGATTGAATCACTAAATTCAAAGACTGATTGTCTGCCCTCTTGCCACTCAACGTCTCTGCATGACCACCGGCCATCAGATAGGATTATTCAATTCACACCACCATGTGGCTCTGTGGCCCTTTGGCAGGAAAAGGGCACACATAGAACTTTGAAAAGCCAAGTCAGATTTAAATGTGTTCTATTATCTGTGTTGTATTAAAATCATACGCTTGTGTTTGGTATCAATCTGATGGAAATACTTTGGGTGGTGAACAGGTCTCGGTCTTGTTATTGTTTTAGGTAATGTAATAAAAATGTAGTGTTTTAGTAATTGAGTACAACTTGGCTAGAAGCTAAGTTCCGAAGCCAAGCCCCTTGGCATTAGGACAGCCCATGTTCAGGTAACTGATTGCTCATTGGTCCCTGGCCCACTGTTTTGTTCCAATCTTTGAGTTGAAACCCGGAAAAGGGCTCCCGTGGATCTTTGTGTCCATGTAGTAGTTCTCTCTTCATTAGGTAGTGCATTGGTTTCTTTCAACATTGTATTCTGTCCGTAATCACATTGTTGAGACAGTAGGTTTTGTCTGATAATAAAACTTTCATTTACTTTTGGGGAAGAAATCCGTTTCGGTTTATTCATATGTTTATTGTTTTGGTTGATTAGGCAGTAAGGCCCATTCCCTGTGGATGGAGTGAGGCACACAAACTTTGGACTCCTATCCGTATCTCGATAGTGAAGTTGAAGTACAGCTGGAGTAGATCCATTGAGTCCAGACATCACCTCAGCCACCCCAAGTAACATACAGCGCTAGTCTACTTCAGAGTGTGACTCCACCCATTAGCTTAACTTGTAGTGCATATTTGACCACAAATGTGTCAATATCTTTTAATCCTGTGGTGCTAAAGCACTGAAAATCAATCGACATGCACACAAAGTCATGATACAGCTGCGAGAGTGTTCACAACAAAAATTCACGTCATGTCATTTGCTCGTGAGAAAAAATGTCATGTCCTAGGAATCTGATGAATCCCACACTAAAAGTATACTTTTAGCTGTATGCCGATCGAATTTCGTTTCATTTTGAGGAGTAATTTATGAAATATTTGGATTGGAAAATATTGGTCACTCCCGCAAATTCACCGTTTTAAGTGTCAAGTACTCCAAAAAATATGGGGTGAATTTCATTTCAAAGCCTAGTGGTACTTACGCCTACCTGTCAACGGGAAGATGCGAGCCACGCGGGTTCGAATCCACTGTGTAGCACTTTGACAAAAAAAACGTGAAATCGTGTTATGTGCCTTACAGTGTAACACATTTTCCCTTGGCTGCACGTGTGTGTTGGTAATGCACAAAATAAATTATCTTATTTCTGCCAGATTTTTCCATACTTTTGGCACTGCAACCATGTGGATTTGAACTTGTGTAGCTCCTGTCTGTCCTTGGAATGCAAGCATGAATACCACTAGGCTACGTAATGAAATTTTAACAAGTGAATTTCCGGGAGGAAACACAACTTTATTATCCAAATATTTTACAAATTACACCTCGGAATGAAATGAAATCCAATCGTCATTGTAATGAAATTATAACCTGTAGTTAGGACTTTTGCTTTCTGTGTTTCTGGTTAAAATCTGTCTGGTCAAACTCTGTCCCTGTGTGAGCTCTTGCTGTGAATTATGTGATATCAGTACCAGGAGGAGACATCTTTCCCAAGTTGTCCCAGACAAGAACTACCACTTAGCTGAACTATGACCTTGTATGTTTATTCTTCTTTGGTGCGCTTCCCATTTTAGACGACCTCTGTGGAAGGAGAGACAGAGAGACCAAGGATGCCATGCTAGGAACACGTTTTCCAGGCTTCTCAATCTCTCTCCTTTCGTGAAAGCCAATTGTAAACCTGATCTGATTGTCATTGTCTCGTTGTTTACTAATGAGTTTTTATAACATAACTGGTCCTCCGAGCCGCTTGCCAACATAGCCGTGTTCCTGGGGCGACAGATCTTTGATGAAGCTTACAAGTGTGTGCACACCCCGTGGTCTAGGTCACTGGTTCTTAACCTTTTTTTCTTAGCGCACCCCCTTAACTGTGCCGAAGACAAGCCGCGCACCCCCAACACAAACTTTTACATGTGTATGCACTAAAAAATGATAAATGAGTGATTAATTACAATGATTCTCACTTGAGACATTAATCAATACCTGAATGACTTCAAATGGGGACCAAAACTTGTTTAATTTGGACTTAATTTGACCTAATTATAATGTTTGCAAGTGTAATTTTGGTCACAACCTCTACACAAACTAAATTCCGTGCACCCCCTGGAATCTCTGGCGCACCCCCAGGGGGTGCCCGCACCCCAGGTTAAGAACCACTGGTCTAGGTCCGTGGACTCATGCAGATAAAATGGCATTACTGGTGCGGACGGTGTCAGATTCTAATGCCATGGCCGTGTTCGTGGAGGAAACAGCTGAGACATGACTCGACAAAAACAGAAGGCTGTGTCATCCAATCAGAAGGGCTATTCCTCGTTTTCTCTTGTTGCTTCCATGTTCACTCACTGTAGAGAGGAGAAAGTAAGTAGCCGTGTGGACTCAGGAAAGTAGCCATACTTCTCTGGGTTTTGAGAAACACACGTATTTCGGCTTGAAGTAAGTAGAAACTTGCATAGTAAATCGGTCAAACCATTCCAGAAACGAACCCCAGATTTGGATTCGATGTCACCTGGGGGTGAGATACGTATGTTATGAAAACTGGGGCATACTGAGCGGGGTGATTGCATCTCTTTTAGGCCGTGTGTCTATCACTCGCCAGGCTGTTTACAGTTGGACAGTTGCGGGACACGGTGGAAACACCTCCTTTAATAGCTGTAATACCATCCTGGCACCATAGACCTCTGTCTCATTCCCTAACGACTTAACGTGCAGGTCAGGGCCCTCAAAGAAACAGAAATTGCGCGCTGAGGAGCACCAACGAAATGAATTCTTAACTAGCTGAACCCAGGCATAACAGAGATTGTTAGACCAATCAATTTTATAACAGTGTTATAATTAAGTGCAATCACATAATTACATTGGATCCTTCGACTGGGACTCGATGGCTTGTGGTATTGGAAATAGGATAAAATGAAATATGTTCTACAGTCCAGAGCTAGCTGGCGGCTAACTGGTCTCATAGGACTCAATGTTAACTGCTAGCTTGGAGGTCAAATTTGCACTGCCATACCCAGAGAACGGTTGAAAGTATAGGAGAACAGTAAAACCCTATTATTTAACTCAAGGGGAGGTGTAAAATAAGTTTATTTCCAAAAATGGGACAGTATCACTTTAAGAGCATAAACCAAAGCAAACATTGCAATGAAAAAACAATAAGAACCTTCTCTGGCCCATCATCAACATCTTCACCTTCTCTACTGTTGAGCAGGCAATCTGTTTCAAGCAAGCTCCAAATTAATGAGAAACAACTCTGGAAAGGGTCCTGGTCCGCTTCAGTAGTCACAGTACATGTTGACATGCACGTTTCCTTTGGAGGACAAAAGCCTCCCAATGTTAACAACATCCATGCAGCCCTGAACCATCTCAGTCCAACTACCATGCTTGAGTGCAAGAAAGACACTTGTATTTGTACTAGTGACTTTTTTTAATGTCACACATGCTTGACACCGTGGGGCTGCATAAATGCTGCTGA
This sequence comes from Engraulis encrasicolus, assembly GCF_034702125.1. NCBI lineage: Eukaryota > Metazoa > Chordata > Actinopteri > Clupeiformes > Engraulidae > Engraulis > Engraulis encrasicolus. The sequence continues at coordinate 402,861 of NW_026945621.1, read as the reverse complement.
CATTGTGAAAACTAAGTTCTCCAAAAGAAACATGCATGTTAACAACTGAAGCAGATCCTGATGGTCTCCATTTTTTTTTACATAGGGTTGTACCCACTTTTGTTGCCAGAGGTTGAGACATGTATGGCTGTATTCTGAAATATTTTGAGTTAAAAACAAATTGAAATGGATAGCTTTACACTGACTGATATTCATTGTTTAAGATTTAAAATTTAGCGCTGACCCATGAAAAGATATCCTTACAAGTTTTTAGAAGTGCGAGGGGTTTACTCAATTGTGATGCACTGCATATGAAGCTGCCAAAACATTTCTTAGCATCGGAAAAAGAAATTACATTGTACTGTATGCTGGAGGGTTGAGTGCACTTATGGGTCCGTCTGCAAACAAATACACTGATCTGTATATACATACAAGTATGCTTAAGTTTGGGGGAGAAAACAGAAAATGCTCTCAAATTTAAACATTAAAGAAAATAAAAGCAGACATCAAGGCACTGACATACAAAACTCAAGGAAATTCAACCAGTAAAAAATAGAAAAATAACGATCAGTGCAAAATTCTGGGCAAAACACAATGAGGGTGCCCATCAAGTGTAAATTTAAGTGCATTCAGACATTTACAAAAAATTGAGCAAAATTGAAATTCACAACTTGAAAAGTAAAGGTGCTTAAAACCCTCCTTGCATGTGAGACGTATACTCTCCAGCAAGACCCAAGGTAACGAATACGATAAACACCCTCTGGATCATAAACAAGCTGTTTGTATCCTACACAAAGTTAACGTGCAAGATGGGTTTTCAGCACCTGTCGTTTCTTAGACAATCTCTGTCCATCAAGCCCCATGATGAGTTTCTGCAAAGCTTCGAAAGTGTACTTCCGTTCGGCAGGGTACCGGATATTGAGAGCATAAACCAAAGCAAACAGCATAGGTACATTACCAAGCTGAGTGAGGACTTCAACCCCCTCCAAAACAATAAGAACCTCCTCTGGCCTATAATCAACCTCTGCACCTTCTTTGCGGATCACGTGCACACCGAAGACCATCTCTGTTTCAGCTTGACCGTCTACATCAATATCCTTGTCCTAGAAAACAGTAAAAACAACAATTGCAGCTTTAAGTGGTATTTGTAGGTGCTTGTACCTATGTTACAAGTTCTGTGCATTTCAGTCCACCTTAAAATAACCAGAAATGCGAAAAGTGGATTTAGTAAAGTTTCTGAAAGTTATGAGTAGCATGCTGGCATGTGTGCCCTTAAACTGACGGTTTAGGCAATTGAATGAGACCCATGTCGAAAAGGAAGAGAAATAATTGAACATGGTTATCAAAAATCATCGTTGGCTTGTTACAATGTTTGAGAAACAGGGTCCTGAGTGCTATTGAAAAACTTTGTACATACAGCCAAGTTCATACCGCATGTGCACAATTGTTAGTGCACAATCATTAGCATTTTGAACATATTGACCTTTTAAAGCACATTGTGTGCATGATGCGCACGCGCCCTTGTGTGCGCGCAAGCATGTGCGTGGACATATTCTGGTTAGGCTGTGGTGCTCAGTTGACTGCAACAGTGCGATTCTAGAGTACAATGTTTGCTTGTTCTGTATAGCTGAGAGGCGGCCAGAGTGTGTAATTTGTGTGACTGCTTGACCGCATCACTGTGTGTGTGTGTGCGCGCACATGTCATTTGTGTGACTGCTTCACTGTGTGTGTGTGTGTGTGTGTGTATTACGTGATTGTGCATGCTTGTGTTATACCAATAGTAGACTAAATTGATTCACACTCTTGCTTCCTAAAGTGACAGACTTCTCGCTGAAGTATTATGAACTTGGAGGATTCACATTGCGGACATTCCCTATGTTTTCCAAGCAGTGGATACAAACTAAATAATAAAAGGTTAATTGCATACCAGCTGTTCTTTCACCACTTTGTCCGGCTCTTCATTCAGGAAGACCGTCAGCGCCTTCAAGATGCCTCTTCACATCAATGTTGTCAGTCTTCGTATGATGGATGCCAGGGAACAAACATATGGGAAAAACATTTTAACCAACAGGGAAATAATGTCATATATAGTTGTCATATATATATACAACAACAACAACAACAAAGAAAGCGAAAAAAAGCATGTCTATAAAAATAGCAGTGTTGACATCTGCCTCTGAAAACTCAAAAATGCTCGATTCAAAGTAACTAATTATTGAAAATTCAACTTTCCTGAGCATGCTAAACCAATATTTTGTTGCATAACCATGGTCTCTCATAAGTTTCACATCTGTGGTGCATGGAGTTGAACAACGTCTGGCAACAGTCAACAGGTATTCCAGCCCAGGTCAAGTTCCTCTATTTTTCTTGGTTTTACCACATGAACAGCATATTTTATGTCAGCCCACAAGTTTTCTATGATACTAAGGTCCAACAAGTTAGGAAAATCAAACTTCCAGACAAACACCATCCAACTCATGGAGTGGCGAGCACAATTCCTGGACCTTAATCCCATATAAAACTTGTGGGCTGAAATGAAAAACAGACCCACAGAACACCTGAATCAAGTTTTAACAATATTTATTTTTCCATGCACGCATGTCAGAAGTGTCCAATTCCACATTAGTCCCTGTTTCTCTAAAACAGTCCCAACTAGGACTACTCAGTTTCCCACAAACCCCAAGTTCATCTTCATGTGGCCTGCAGCGTTGGGTCTGGTCGCAGGCAACATCAGGTTCTCGTCTGGGCTCCTCTTCCGGGCGTGGCTGGAGGAACAGGGGGGGAGAAGTCACTGGCCAGTGTTCACTGTGTTTGTAGGCAGAGCTATACTAGCACTAAAATAAGCTTCTCAGCCAAACAGGGGGTCGCTACTCGTGAGCTAAATATTCGTGAAGAAATCCAAACATTAAGCGTGTCACACGTCATGCATCAGAAGGGAAACATTGGCACGCAAAATGTCACAGCACACACCAAACGAGCGAGTAGCGATCCCACTGAATTAACTGACTAGGCTGGTTACATAAACATCTCTGTCGCAACACGTGGGACCCAGAGAAGTAGAGGTGGAGGTACGGAGAGAGCGAGAGAGCAAGAGAGAGAGAGCGCAGCACATCCAGGCGGGGGGCATCACGGGCAAAACCAGGTAATGAACGTGAACTTAACTCATCGAGGTCTCCAAAATGGCAGAAACCGCTGGGTTCAGGTCACAGACTTCATTCGGGCACTACGCCGTTCGCCTCTTCCTTCGAGCTCCAGGCCGCCTCGAACATGATCCCAAGGATCGTCAAGAGTCCCGGTTCGATCTCCCATCCTGGCCGACTGCTACGTGCTGGCCGTCGCCGTCTCTCTCTTTCTTCTCCAAGGCGCTTCTCACCTCGTAACTGACATATAAATGCTGGCCTCCCCAGTGCGCTCCAATCGCACGTCTGCCCACAGTCCCCACACCTGTAGCCATTCATCTAATTGCACACACTTCCACGGCAACTCCTAGGGGGGCGCCATGTATGAAACAAGCGCCCAAAATCGTGGTTTCCTGCCCCACTTGATATAGTCACCCCTGTGACACAAGTGGTTGGTCTCTACACTACATCATGTGTCAAACGTGGAGAGATTTGCCGACACTCAAGGCTGTGGATATAAATGTCTGGGTGACCATGTCCGTGACAGGAAAAGGGAGGACATATTTTAGAACGGGGGGTTTGGGAAACTTAGCATTTTTTAGATGCAATTTCATGTATTTTAAGGCATTTTTGTCTGGCTTAATGCTGTGCCTTATATGGTAAACAAATGCTCTAACATCGACAAGCCTGCTGTGTCCACAGTCAAGAATGTGTGCTAACCAAATTGGCACACTTCGCAACAGCAGACACACAGTGGGGACTGACACATGAAGACACAGCACGCACTGAATACCTTCAACAACAAGCACGACACCACGATAACTTGACAATCGAGCAGTCTGGCTTCTGCATAAACCCGGCGTTCCCACAGGTAGGCGCCTCACCTGATGGCCTAGTTAGCTGTGACTGCTGTGGACAAGGCTGCCTGGAAGTGAAATGCCCTGCTGAGCACAAACACAGCACTGTCCAGGAGGCTTGTGACGCAGACAAAGACTATTGTCTCCACAGAGTTGATGGCATTGTTCAGCTCAAACAACACAAGTGCAGACACAGATGTTCGTGACAGGTGCAACCTACTGTGACTTTGTGGTGTGGACACTGAAAGACGTTGCCATGCTCCATATCCTGTAACTTACCAGAATGAAAATGCCGGGAACACACTCTCATGGACACTGGGATTGAGTTGAAAGTTATATTTGGCCGTCTTACAGCAGCGACCCATGCTAGCCCGCGACTCTTTGTTATGAAGGACATTTGTTCTCCATTGAGACGCCTCCAAGTTGGAAAACGGTAAAAAGATAATCCATTTGGGATTTTTTTCCCCGTCCCGTCACAGCTTGCGCTTCTACACCCTACGACACAGCAACGGGCGACCATAACGACAGCAGAGGTAAAATGAAACGGTAAAACACAAAGCAAACTACTAGCAGAAGAAAGCAAGTCCTCACAGGCGCGAAGTCGAGGTCGAAGTGTAAACAATGGGCTGGCCCGCTTCCAAAATGTCTGCCGCGCAACTTGTGATGTCATGTGCCCGAACTTTATTACTTACTTGCTAGCTAACTAGCGGACTAGCTAACAAATCCCAGACGGGCGTACTGTTAACACATTTACTCCCATGTTACATAAAACGCATTTTGAAACTCGCATAGATTGTCCATTAGACTGTCAAGATTAGAAATTCATCCATAATAATGCAAAACCGAATCAAATGACATACATTTATCGCTTTGTCAGTCTGTCTGGTTTCATCTCAGTTCCGTTTCCAAGGAAACAAAACGCTATCTTTAGAAAAGTAACCCTGCACTTAAAGTAGGCTACCTTCGGATTGGTAGATGCTAAGAAAATACCGTTTTCAGTTATGGAAAGCTGAGGTTCTCAGCTCTTTTAAACAAGACCCATAGTGTGTCTGGTAACACTTTATTTTAGGGACACATCTATTAGCACTAATACATAAAATATTAATGCATGTGTAAGTAACTTGTAAGGCATGTACTAAGCAAAATAAGACAGTTGTTAAGCATGTATTCACAAATGTCTTGTTCATGCACAATAAGGGATTTATTACCAATATAACCTTAGTAAGGACCTAGTAGACCTAGATTTCTATTTATGTGTAAGCAGTAAGGGCCAGAATACAATGTGTATAAGCTCCTGGTACACTGTGTGAACAAACCCTGAACAGTGTGAAAACAGATGTGGAATAAGGGTCCCTATTCTAAAGTGATGCATTGCTCAGCCCAGATGGCTTAGGGCCCCCGCACTACCTAGGGCCCCCACTCTACGCCGCCCCCCCCCCCGGAAGCAAAGTGTAAGAGCATTTCAGATTCTATTAGTCTCAGTAGGTATGAAGATCTCACTTATTCTACTCACTATGTAAATGAGTAATTGGAAGCATTATATAGCAAGGATTGGACGTAAAGTTATCAATGACGGTGGGTGGTGAGATGTCATTTTTTCATACACCAATTAGTTTTAATTGTAAAAACCCTACAATAAATGCAGAATATAACGATGAGTAATAGTTTGGAAGCGAAACTAAGCTATTCCTTTCTGATAAATAAGTTAATGTTTGAGAAACTTAGCTACAAGAAGTGCAGTGCATGATGGGTACGCCCTTAGTCAGAAATGCAATGCATGGCCAATGCAGCAATATTTCTGTTGTTACGTACATGGCAAATTGTTTGGATAGCAACTAAATTTCACAAGTGAGGGGAGGAGCTAAGGACGTAGGCTCAGAGCTGGGTAGGTTGTCTGTTGGCCTAGATTTCGTACCCATCATGCACTGCACTTCTTGAAGCTAATGTTCTCAAACATTCACTTAATTATCACAAAAGAGTAGTTTAGTTTTGCTTCAAAACTATTATTCTAATGTTCTGCATTTATTTTGGGTTTTTTTACAATTAAAACTCAGTGGTACATGAAAAAAAATTACATCTCACCAACCCACCGCCATTGACAAGTGTATGTTCAATCCTTGCTATATATAGGCTCTTGTTACCTCCCTCTCATAATATGAACAAGAGAAAACTAGATGACTCAGCTGGGAATGTATTAATTATTTGATATACCCTTACACTTTGTAGATCGGGGGGGCTAGGTAGTGCAGGCCTGGGTGGTGTGGGGGCCCTAGGACTTTGGTAGTGCAGAGGCCCTGAGCCATCTGGGCTGACCAATGCATCACTTTAGAATAGGGACCCTTATTCTGCATCTGTTTTCACACTGTTCAGGGTTTGTTCACACAGTGTGTCGGGAGCTTATACACATTGTATTCTGCCACTTACTACTTACTAATAAATAGAAATATAGGCTTACTGGTCCTTACTAAGGTTATATTAGTAATAAATCCCTAATTGGGCATGAACAAGACATTTGTGAATACATGCTTAACAACTGTCTTATTTTGCTTAGTACATGCCTTACAAGTTACTTACACATGCATTAATATTGTATGTATTAGTGCTAATAGATGTGTCCCTAAAATAAAGTGTTACCGTGTGTCTTTAGGTCTAATTAAAAATATTCAGTGGCAGATCGAAAAAAAATATTTTTTATTATTCAATGGCTCCAAGCCAGGGGTTGTCCACCAGCAGCGGTAGATCACTACCAGGGGGCAGCACTATGACGTCAACTGCAACCCAAGAATTGCAAATGAGGAAATTACATTGCCATTGTGCTTTTGCAAGATATTGAACTAATTTTCTGTTGTCGTTGACATCATGAGGTCAGAAGCAGGCGAGTAAGCAAGGAAGAACAGGAGTCTACATATTGGAATGCACCCATTGAGTGGTGTTTTACTTGATGTTCCTCGTTTTGCTTTTGTAACTGGTGTCAAATATGGATTATTTGCACCTGCCTGAGTGACTTTTTGGGGAGGCCTATTGTGTACCGCAATAGTCAACTCTACAGGAAATAAAAGCATGGGTTAATTTCTCCATTAAACCTTTTAGATACAAAATCTTTTTTTTTTTTAAGTAGATTCTAAGTAAGCGTATAGGTGAACCATGAGTTTGGGGGTCCCTGGATGGAAAACCGTTAGTAAGTAAGTAAGTAAGTAAGTAGGTTTAATTTACTGCACTGTATATAGCAAATTTAAACAACAAACACTGACCAAAGTGCTGTACAGTCAAACTAAAAAGACTAAAAGTATTGTGTGCAAGTTGTTACTTCAGTCTTGCACTCTTCGCGCTGACTGAAACAGGTTTTTCTTGTTATGCTCCATACCTATGGAATAAGTTGCAGAAGACATTGTGTATGAACTCTCTGCTGCCCTCATTGGAGACTTATACAAGGACAATTAATGCAGTACACACAGAGGAGTGTCATGACTTAAAAGAGGGAAATTAATACTGCACACACAGAGGAGTGTCATTGTTTCTGACTATGCAGCACATTGCTTACTTCACCTCATACTATGTTTTATATACACTTATTTTTCTTAATGTGTTTTTTGTAAGTTTATATTATTATGCAGTATGTCTATATGTCTGTCTGCATCTATCTATATGTGAGCTGCCATTTTGACCAGGACCCCCTGGCAGAAGAGACTCCTAGTCTCAATGGGAGAATCCTGGCTAAATAAAGGATGAAAAAAACAATAATACAAATGAGAGAAGAAGTGAGACAAGGTCAAACAGCAAGAATACAACACACAAGATACAGAAGGCATTGTGTGACAGTGTGATAAAAAGAAAAAAAAAGAATATGGATAAAAAAGATGGAACTAAGACGGAAAGTGTAGGAAAAAAATAAAATAATAATAATAATAATAATAAACACTTTTAATATATTTAATTAGGCTATACCTGAAGAAGAAAGTGTGTGTATTTGACCTACATATAGAAGACGTGCCTTCCTATATGCCCACGTTATATTTCCACCTACAGTATGGGTGCTAGAGGAGAGGAGAGGAGAGGAGAGGAGAGGAGAGGAGAGGAGAGGAGAGGAGAGGAGAGGGTGACAATGAGAGGGCCAGCAGCACTTATATTATGAATTCCAGAACACACGCTGCAAACTTCCACTACTATATCTGACCAGTAGGGGGCAGCAGTACTCCATGAATAGGCCACACCACTGTTTCCAGGAAGTCATGAGCGCAGGTGAAAACAACACTTAACACTTGTTGCCCGCAGTGTTGCCCACATAACTTTCAGTAATTGTGACTTAGTGTAGGGTTTTTAAGACATTAGTTTGAGAACAGGCAGTGACAACACAACAGAGAAATGTTTATTCTATAAAATAATAATAATAATAATAATAATAATAATAATAATAGTAATAATAATAATAATAATAATAATAATAACAATGATCATAATAATAGTAGTAGGAATTAGAACAACACTTTGAACATATTTAATTAGGCTATACCTGAACTATTAAAAACAAAACAAGTGTGTGGATTTGACCTACATATAGAGGACGTGCCTTCCTATATGCCCATTACTATACCTGACCAGTAGGGGGCAGCAGTACTCCATGAATAGAACACACCACTCCTTCCAGGAAGTCATGAGCGCAGGTGAAAACAACACTTAACAGTTAAGGGTGTTGCCCGCAGAACTTCTGCTGGAAGGAATTAACCAGCTATCGTCGATTACTGAAGAAAATGGCAGAAGCCATGGCAGGTAAAAAAGACATATTCGAATGTCCTATTTGCTTGGATCTTCTGAAGGATCCAGTGACTCTTACTTGTGGACACAGTTACTGTTTGCGCTGTATTGAGGACTGCTGGGATAAGGGAGATCGCAGGGGCGTTTACGGCTGCCCCAAATGCAGACAGACTTTCACCCCAAGACCCGACTTAAAGAAGAATATTATTATTGCTGAGCTTGTGGATCAAATGAGGAAGAGCAGAATACAAACTGCAGCTGCTGTTGAATGTGCTGCTGGACCTGGAGATGTGGCCTGTGACGTCTGCAGTGGTAGAAAACTCAAAGCTGTCAAGTCCTGTCTGGAGTGTTTGGTATCGTACTGTGACACGCATTTTAAAGTTCACAATGAACTTAATCCAGGTAGAATTCACACCATGGTCGATGCCACGGGCCAGCTACAGGAGAGGATCTGCCCCCGTCATAATAAGGCTTTGGAAATATTCTGTCGCACCGACCAGAGTTGCATCTGTTATCTATGTACAATGGACGATCATAAAGGCCACGACACAATCGCAGCCGCGGCAGAGTGGAGTCAGAAAAAGGTAACATGTGGCCTTAAAGTTATTTTGTGGATAGATTATGCTTTGCTAAGTTTAATGCATGTTGAATATAAAGGGACTGTTTTCCTTATTGAGGTAGAATGTGTTTCTTAGATAAAAGGTCCAATGTCTCATTCTGTAAAACATTTACAGCTCCTAGTAGCCTGTGACCTGCCGTAGACCTATACAGGTTGAGAGCCAGCTTGAGGCATGTTTAATGTCTACTGTAGCATCATTATGTAGTTTTTTTTTTTTAAATAATGTCAGGCTAAACGGTGGCTTCTGAATTCTGCCATCTTAGGATCATCCTTTTCAGTGCTATGTTAATGGCAGGAGCTCTAGCTGTGCTGAGGAATTTGTGCAGTTTCACCATCACCTCCGTCATCATGGCGCTATCTGGCCCCGTAGTAGGTTCCGGTCTGCCTAAAGGGGGATCCCCCCCTCTCCCCCCCCCCCCCCCCCCCCCCCCCCCCCCCGCACCCCCCCGCCCCCCCCCCCCCTTGCAATAGTAGAACCCGGAAACAATGGGCCAACAGAACCTCTCTCTCTCTACTCTCTCTGCTTTCACCATCATCTCCATCATGGTGCTATCTGGCCCTGTAGTAGACATCTCACTAAACAGGATGTAGATTACAAAGCTACAAAAAACTACAATACAATACCACCAATACATTCACATTCTGTTACAAAGATATATTAAATTGTTATGCTAATATCGGCCGATAATATTGGTGGGCCGGTATTATCGGACATCCCTAATATCAGCAGATCACTACTACACTTGCATGTACAGCTGGATGTTCCAAGTGAAGTGTTTCTCATCATGTCTGTTTGCTGCTTTGATTCCTGATGGTCTAGGAGGGGTTGGGGAAGAACCAGACGAGATGCCAGCAGATAATCCAGTTGAAGGAGAAGGAGCTGCAGGAGCTGAGGAAGGCTGTGGAGACTCTCAAGGTGAGAACTGACCAGAGGAGAAGACAATCTCCAGTGGGTTTCTGATGATGCAGTTAGATAGTAATTACATTATGATGAGCTGTGACACAAGCATGGCTCTAATGCTGTTTGCCAGTCTCTGATGTCTCTGATGTTACCAATTGGCCCCTCACAACCACACATGGACATTGCTTGCCAGGATTAAGGCCCAGCATATGCTTACTGTGTGACTTAAATTATGCAAGCAACCGCTCACACTTTCCTCAGAACGCTCGGGCCTGTGTATCAAAAAAACTCTTAAGTAAGTACTTCCAGGAGGGGTTGGGGCAGAGCCAGAGGAGATGCCAGCAGATTATCCAGTCAAAGGAGAAGGAAGTGCAGGAGCTGAGGAAGGCTGCAACTTGGAACCTCAATAAGTAGTTCTTACATATGAGGTGCCCCTAGGTCAGTGTTTCTCAACAGGGGTGCCGGGGCACCCTGGGGTGCCGCAGGCCCCCCTCAGGGGAGCCGCGGAGACGTGGCTGATAAATAAATTATGTAATATGATATACATTTGTCTACAATGATAAGTTAATGCTAGTCAGTGGAATCTTTCATCTGCCATTTACGCACAATAAAGTAAATATAGGTTGCCCAGTCAGCTGCAACTTCGAACATAGGTCGTGTGACATCTCCAAATGTGTTACTTTTCTAAGCTTGTGTGGTAGCCTATCGAATGCGATGCCATGTTACGGCTTGTTGGTTTGGGGTGCCTTGAAATTTTTCATGAATTAAAAGGGTGCCTCGCCTTAAAAAAGGTTGAGAATCACTGCCCTAGGCAATATAACAAAAATACAGTAGGTCTCACATCATCACTAAAAGTTTAAATGTTAATGTCACCACGGCTCATGACCTGTGTGTGTGTGTGTGTGTGTGTGTGTGTGTGTGTGTGTGTGTGTGTGTGTGTGTGTGTGTGTGTGTGTGTGTGTGTGTGTGTGTGTGTGTGTGTGTGTGTGTGTGTGTGTGTGTGTGTTTGTGTTTGTGTGTGTGTGTGTGTCCTATTAGTTTGGTGCACAGACAGCAGTAGACGAGAGTGAGAGAATGTTTGCTGAGATGATCCGCTCCATTGAGGGAAGGAGCTCTGAAGTGACAGAGCTGATCAGAGCTCAGGAGAAGGCTGAGGTGAGTCGAGCTGAAGGACTCCTGAAGCGACTGGAGCAGGAGATTGCTGAGCTGAAGAGGACAGATGCTGAGATGAAGCAGCTTTCACTGACACAGGATCCCATCCATTTCCTCAAGGTAGACAACATCTTAGACTCCAACATTTAGGGCATTCAAACCGTGACTAAACACAGTGGTGATACTATAGCCCTGTCTATTGTTGCCTTCACCAGCTCGGGACCTCTCGAGACAGCTGACGACACTGCTCACATGACAATCGAGTTCTGGAGTTTGGCGCATGAACGTCACTGATCCCGGAACAATCGGGATTCATGCGTGTTTTGTTTTGGTTCTCTTTTCTTTTTTTCACCTCACCTTGAGCCTCCACACCCACGACATATAATTTTAGCTGAAGTAAGCTAAATTAAACAGCCAGAGACCAGCATTACTGACATATGTGCATCTGCAATTGAATGACATTGACTGGTGTTGTTGATAGTGATTACAAGATGATATTTTAGCATTTAGCATTTGATACTGTTTACATGTCAGTTGCATGCATGGGCGCCATGTTGATGATGCGTGTGTCGTCACACAAAACACAAGCTCGGGAACTCGTTCTTCTATACTTCCGCCAGAGATCAACCTCGATAATTATCGATCTGACATTGCGTCACCAAATGTTCACTCCCACTTTCCCGAGGTTTTAGGTCGGCTTTCTGGGGATTCTCGATTTTTTGAACGAGCCAAATGTAATGCTGATCAAGGGCTCATGTCAGTAGCTCTACCTCACACTAGTGTGTGTTTCTCTGTGCAGAACATTGTGTCCATCACTGGGAGGCCTTACAGCACAATTTCAACCAGCGTGACTGTCAGCCAAGGCTTCTCCTTGGAGCCCCTGAAGAAATCTGTGTCTGCACTGAAGATGCAGCTGGAGGAGAAATTAGATTCAGTCTTCAAGGAGGAAATAGTCAAGATATCTGCAGCAGGTTTGGCTAACAGAATGCAGACATCTTTTAAGTGATACTGCACCATTTTTGGAAATAAGCCTATATAACACCCCCACATCAGTTAAATGTTTTAGTTTGACCTTTCTCCTGTACTTTCAACTGTTCTCTGAGGTCTCATAGGATTCAATGTTAACTGCTAGCTTGGAGGTAAAATTTGCACTGCCATACAGGAGAAAGGTAAAACTCAGTCATTTAACTTAAGGGGAGGTGTAATATGAGCTTATTTCCAAAAATGGTGCAGTATCACTTTAATAGACATCTTGAAAAAGCTTTTAAAAGTCAGAAGTGTGTAACGTCTTATCTAACGTTTTATTCTTTTATCTTGAAGCGATCACGCATGTCCAGATCATCCAGAGCATACAGTGTGAGTATTCAACGCGCGCGCACACACACACACGTTTAATAGGGCTGGGAATCGAGTAGGTCACGATCCGATTTGATTTGATCCACGATCCAATTCGATTCGATTTCGATCTTCTGTATTGACACTATAACCCATTTATGCTTAGAATTGTTAGACCGGCTATAAAAACCTAAATATCTCAGCAAAGATCTGGAACTCCTATGCACAGCCAGGTTCAAGGTGCTGGTGAAGTGCAGTCATCAGTAATCCATAGTAAAGAAGAAGGATCACCGCACACTGGTGGACTTAGTTTTGCTGTTTTTATTTAGGTGAACAACGCGTTTCGCATTGCGCTTCGTCAGGTTCACTAAATATCTCAGCCTCTGAAGCCCATGAAAACATGAAATATCTTAGTATGAGAGAAAAGAAGTGGGCAACTTGGTATGAGAGAAAAAAGGTGGGAAAACACTGGCACTATTTACATGAACAAGCAGTGTGTATTTGTGCATGTAGCCTACGTGAATGTGGAAGAGAGCTACAGGATGTGGTTGAGAAAATAGCAACTATAATCATCTGCAAAAGATCGATCCACAAAGTTTTGAATCGATATCACACTTTTCGAACATGAATCGATATTGGATCGCGATTCGATCTTTTGAACCCAGCCCTAAGGTTTAGTTTATCTGGTGGCCGATTATTTTTTTATTCACTGGTGAGGACGCGGATTCTGGGTAGAAGGCAGCGAAAGACCCGTTTCAGCCAGCCGGCTGGTTTTCACACTGAGTTGAGCTGTGTCCTGCCCAATCGAAAAGCAACAAGTGGCAGCCAAGCTGTGTCGAGCTGCATGCTACCGGGTAGAAAACAGGTAGTGACAGTCAAATAATCAAAAGTGAAAAAGTGTCCAAAATAGTCACTGTGTTGAGAAAAGGTCCAGAGAAAAGCCAGGGTCAAATACAGGGTCTAGTCAAGTATAGATGTGTGTGTGTCAGGGCTTAACACTAACACCCGCAAGCTAGACAAATGCGGGTGAATTTCGCGTTGGCTAGTAGATACCGAAGGTTCACTAGCCCTTCTGGCGGGTCCGTTACTATTCTGAATGATGAGGCACCATATTTTGTAGTTCTTTTCCTTTTCCTTGGACCGTCTTTGCTACAAAAGCAATACAATGCGATTTCGCGAGCCTACAATACCCATGAAGCACCTGTGTCATGTGTCACCGGTGTCCCACGCACGCCAAGAATCTGATAGAGCTAATCTTGTGAAGATGAGTGGCAGAGAGCTACCGGCACATCAGCGTGCTTCACGTGAAAATAAAGTAGCGAAGTTCATCTCAACTGACTTGTTTTGCGATCTGTCATTAGTACAATACTTAGTAGTAGGCCTAGTGGACATTAAAATGACCAAAGCGAGAGGAAACCACGTCAGTCTGTCTTGTGAAAGTCTCGAGACTAATTAGCGCAGTGATAACACAAGGACACATGCGGCATTAATAATGCTCGGTTTAAATTATTTTCTGATTTGCCTGTATGTCTCCATACCTTAATATTCCTCCATGTTTCTTGTGCTGTTGATCCCGACTGTCAAACCGGGCTTAAAGAACGCGCAGTAGTAGCCTTCCAGACTGCACAAAAGCATGTCCCATCGTCGACCTTCGCAGGTGCCCGTCAGTCTCGCCTTGCGTCAGTTTGCATTTTAAACAACTCGATATTAAACCGAATGAAAGGAAGTCGTAGCCCCTTCTGTAGTTACCGCATCTGTGTGTGCTTTCTAGTGGATACCTTAGTAAGAACATAGGCCTATTCCAGAAGAGGTGTTATTCCACATCCATGACCGAGGACAGGCGAACTTGGCAATGACTTTGCGCTATCTACTTCGCGTATCAATTTGGACGGCGATCTCCACATATAGGCCTATATGATGTGGAGAAAGTGCCCTTCAGATCAAAGACGAAAATATTTTGCTCTCGTGTAGCTTACATTTGTGCCCTTCCACAACACTGCTTGGTGTTTCTGCATGGTCAATACTATTCCTCAGATCAGTAAATCTGTTCTTTCCATAGCATGTATGCATGAACCAGTTAATAGGCCTAACAATTCTAATTATTAGGCCCTATATTATATTATATTATATTATATTATATTATATTATATTATATTATGTTATGTTATGTTATGTTATGTTATGTTTTATTAGCCTACATTACATTATTACAACCTATTATATAATTCATTAAAGCTGCTATGATGGTTAAGAAAATTATGGCTAGTGAAAAGGCCCAATGGCTAGTGAGTCAGGAAAACCACTAGCCAAAATGGCTGGTAAGCGAAAAAGTTAGTGTCAAGCACTGGTGTGTGTGTGTGTGTGTGCGGGTGCGGGTGCGTGTGCGTGTGCGTGTGTGTGTGTGTGTGCGTGTGTGTGTGTGTGTGTGTGTGTGTGTGTGTGTGTGTGTGTGTGTGTGTGTGTGTGTGTGTGTGTGTGTGTGTGTGTGTGTGTGTGTGTGTAAAATGACTGTATGTCCCAGATCTCAAAAGTCTTTGAATGCCAGCTGCATGTGGGTGAATGTGTGTGTCTCTTTGTTGGTCTGCAGATACTGATCCTGAACTGCCAGTCAGAAGAGCCGTCAGTAAAGGTCTCCTGCCACCAAGCA
>NW_026945621.1:375000-385000 GCF_034702125.1 Engraulis encrasicolus | reverse complement strand
CACACTCTACCCTGGGTTTTATGTATTTGGTGGATCATCAGTGAAGCTGTTGTGAGGCCCCTACAGGTAAATGCTGCTCCTGTGGGTCATTCAACACACACACACACCCACACACACACACACACGCGCACACACACACACACACACACACACACACACACACACACACACACACACACACACACACACACACTACTATGGTGTGTGAGTCCTGGAGTCTGCTCCTCTCCAGCTCCAGCTCCATTTACTGTGACGATAATAAACAGACTAAACTCCCTCTAGTGGCCAGCTCCAGAATAGGAGTGTGTGTGGATCACAGGGCAGGGACTCTGTTCTCTACACTGTCCTAGCTGTCTCTGCGATAGGCATCATTAATATAGGAACAGATTAATTTTATACCGAGCCCTTAAAATTACATTTGTGCGTAAAAAAAACACCTATGACATATGGAATATGACATATGAAATATGACATATGAAATATGAGATATGAAAAAAAAACTTTTGTGTGCGCACCTGGGGGCGTATTACAGAAAACTTCCTATCTTCAGTCGTCCTATCTTAACTTTTGACTTGAGATAAGATTTTTTCCAGTTTGGTATTACAGAAACAAATCCTAACTTCATTTAGGATTCTTATCTTATCTTTGGAAATCCTATCTTATCTTGAGTTAGGAATCCTAAAGTAGCGATCTAAACATCTACGATCTACTTTTTATGTCTGTTACCTGACAACAAATGCACCGCTACCTAGCAACAGTAGTGCGACGCAAGCTAGAATGCACAGATTTGACTGCTGCTGCATCTCGCGGTCTGCGTGATACTAAACCAGAGAGGAAGAGGACGTAAATATTTCGCTAAACTTTTTAAGCTCATTACTTTTAAATAACGCACTTATTAGTGACGTTCCACCGAACGGATTTATAATACAGCAACATCTGTGAGGACGAAATTAGGTCACTCTCGCTGCCTGCAACCTCAAGTTGATCAAATGCATTGGTTTCAGTCCCAATAAAGTGCTTCCCATTTTCCATATTTTCATCCCAATGCTTTGTTTTTCCAAGCGAATGCACGCAAAACAGTTAAGACGTAATTTCATGAAATGTCTTTGTATGACCAGCGCATGTAAAGGCTATAAATAAATGACAATTAGCCGACTTGGCTTGACCCATGGTCGGCTGTGTCAATTAAGGAAGTTGATATCGGACTTCACATCGAAGTCGGGTATATTTATCATCAACTCTTCACTTCACACATCGTTTGGGTCAGTCAATATAGCCTAATTTAATTAACATTTCATCCGTTCACAATTGCGTTGTTTTCCCGGATAGACTTCACTGTTAGCTCTGGCTGAAACAGCAAGCTGAGCGTGGGTAAATGGTGACACCAGCTAAATTTTGGCTAACAAATCAATGGATAACTGGAATTAGGACAGCTGGGTGGCTGTCCTAAAGTTAGGACCAATTATTTAGGATTTTTCGAAGTTAGGATGCTTCTGTAATACCCCTTTCTTAACTTAAGATAGGATGCGCAAAACAACTTAGGAAACGCTGTTCTGTAATACGCTTTTCCTAAATTCGGTCCTAAAGTGCCATTGCCGCGGTAACTAGACAGATAAGATAAGATTTTCAAAATAGGAAGTTTCTGTAATACGCCCCCTGAAGCTGTAGTTTCTGATAGTCATGAGAACGTGTCTGGTGGCCACGAGAAGCTCTTGCTTTTTTGCCCTCACATGTTATTTTAACTGCTCTTTAGGTATACACATTTATAGTGAAAGTTGAGTTTATTCATACATCAATGATGTTATTTTTGGTATGGGGGTGGTGGTGCTTTTTCACCTCTGTAATAGGTGCCAGGCATTAATGAACATAATTATGCATAATAATATGATTACGCTTAACATGCGATTACTTTCAACTAATGTTCAAATGTAATGTTCAACTATTTTAGCAGTGTGTTGTTATTGTTGTTGTTCAACCCCCTTTCAAAGTGTAATTTAGCATATAACATGCTGTTGTTCCCCTTTGTGAAGAGTGAATATAAAGGATGGGGATGGTGGGGTGCCATTTTGAATTTAAAGGATGGGGGTGGTGGGGTGCCATTTTGAATTTAAAGGATGGGGGTGGTGGGGTGCCATTTTTAATTTAAAGGATGGTGCCATTTTGCTTTGCCATTTTGCTTTTGAAACTGGTACGATTTTGTAACTCAAAGATTATTATACATCATGAAATTATTATAAATTATATGAAGAGTATAGTTAGAAGCCAGCAAGACTTTTTTAATTGTAAAGAATGAATTTAAAATCAGTCTGTTGGTCATTGTGATTACAGTACACAGTGTTTTAAATCACACACAGTAAACATCTACATGTATTGGAAATATCTAGGCTACATGTATTTGAAAATAAAGTCTGTACACACAATATATCACATACAACACACACAATAAACATCTACGTGTATTGGAATGAACATTGATGCATGAAAACTGAAAATAAAGTCGGCACACCAAGCTATGTGTGTGTGTGTGTTCTTGTGTGCATGGGTGAATGTGTGTGTGTGTGTGTGTGTGCTCTTGCGTGCATGTGTGTGTGTGTGTGTGTGTGTGTGTGTGTGTGTGTGTGTGTGTGTGTGTGTGTGTGTGTGTGTGTGTGTGTGTGTGTGTGTGTATGTGTGTTCTTGTGTATGTGTGTGTGTGTGTTTGTGTGTGTGTATGTGTGTTCTTGCGTGTATCTGTGTGTGTGTGGGGGGGGGTGGGGTGGGTGGGTGGGTGTGTGTGCGTGTGTTCTTGCGTGCATGTGTGTGTGCATGGGTGTATGTGTGTATGTGCTCTTGCGTGTGTGTGCGTGAGCGTGCGTGCGTGTGTGTGTGTGTGTGTGTGTGTGTGTGTGATGATTATGACAAGCATACCATTGTGTGTGTGTGTGCTGTGGATGAGCCCTTCCTAAAGGCCAAATACACAAAGAATATTTTCTTCTTTCTCTGTCTTGTTTTGTTTTCAGAATTCTGAATTCAGAACCGGGTCCCCATGGAGCACTTAAGTCTCCACCCCTTCCGGGCGGCTCATGGGGCTGGGAGAGCCAACACTTTTGACTGAGTTGTAATGGACGGATCAAAGCTATTTTCCGATCCAACTCGCATTCCCCCGTCGATCACACATACAGTATGCTGTACCTCAGAATGAATGATAGCCAATGGTGGGCTTGTTGACCTCACTTGACAAGCGAGTTTTGAGTTGTGTGCGTGCAAAAATACGTAATTATTTTGACTACACAACAGAAGTCGCATGTCCGATGTGCAGCCACTTCAGTCACGGAGCAGCGGTAGGGTTGGCTGTGCCTCGGTTCACGTCAAATATGCTAGGCGCATGTTGTAAAAGCTAAAATAACGTTTCT
The DNA here is from genome assembly GCF_034702125.1 of Engraulis encrasicolus. NCBI lineage: Eukaryota > Metazoa > Chordata > Actinopteri > Clupeiformes > Engraulidae > Engraulis > Engraulis encrasicolus. The sequence goes on along the minus strand of NW_026945621.1, from coordinate 381,608 downwards.
TGCGTGTCGAAAATGAGTGGTCTTGCAACGCAAATCCAAACCTTTCTAATTCACTGCTATCATATGTGAAATCCGGAGCACATGCCATACGGGATGAGGATTTAGCTTGACTCGCTCCATTAACTCCAATTCAAAACTTTGAGCGCTCCAGCCCCACGGATCGGAAGTAGAAGGGCGTGACTTAGGTGCCCCATTAGCCATTACATTGTATGTATTAGGTGGGGGTGTCTTTCGAATACCTTTTACCTAGACCCAGCCAAAGCTGTAAGCTCCCCTGTGCGCAGGTACTGTAGTCACCTGACGAGGCCCCCAGGTACTCACCTGACGAGGTGGGCTAAAGCCTCCTGTAGTCACCTGACGAGGTGGGCTAAAGCCTCCTGTAGTGTAGTCACCTGACGAGGTGGGCTAAAGCCTCCTGTAGTCACCTGACGAGGTGGGCTAAAGCCTCCTGTAGTCACCTGACGAGGTGGGCTAAAGCCTCCTGTAGTCACCTGACGAGGTGGGCTAAAGCCTCCTGTAGTGTAGTCACCTGACGAGGTGGGCTAAAGCCTCCTGTAGTGTAGTCACCTGACGAGGTGGGCTAAAGCCTCCTGTAGTGTAGTCACCTGACGAGGTGGGCTAAAGCCTCCTGTAGTGTAGTCACCTGACGAGGTGGGCTAAAGCCTCCTGTAGTCACCTGACGAGGTGGGCTAAAGCCTCCTGTAGTCACCTGACGAGGTGGGCTAAAGCCTCCTGTAGTCACCTGACGAGGTGGGCTAAAGCCTCCTGTAGTGTAGTCACCTGACGAGGTGGGCTAAAGCCTCCTGTAGTGTAGTCACCTGACGAGGTGGGCTAAAGCCTCCTGTAGTCACCTGACGAGGTGGGCTAAAGCCTCCTGTAGTGTAGTCACCTGACGAGGTGGGCTAAAGCCTCCTGTAGTGTAGTCACCTGACGAGGTGGGCTAAAGCCTCCTGTAGTGTAGTCACCTGACGAGGTGGGCTAAAGCCTCCTGTAGTCACCTGACGAGGTGGGCTAAAGCCTCCTGTAGTGTAGTCACCTGACGAGGTGGGCTAAAGCCTCCTGTAGTGTAGTCACCTGACGAGGTGGGCTAAAGCCTCCTGTAGTGTAGTCACCTGACGAGGTGGGCTAAAGCCTCCTGTAGTGTAGTCACCTGACGAGGTGGGCTAAAGCCTCCTGTAGTGTAGTCACCTGACGAGGTGGGCTAAAGCCTCCTGTAGTGTAGTCACCTGACGAGGTGGGCTAAAGCCTCCTGTAGTCACCTGACGAGGTGGGCTAAAGCCTCCTGTAGTGTAGTCACCTGACGAGGTGGGCTAAAGCCTCCTGTAGTCACCTGACGAGGTGGGCTAAAGCCTCCTGTAGTGTAGTCACCTGACGAGGTGGGCTAAAGCCTCCTGTAGTGTAGTCACCTGACGAGGTGGGCTAAAGCCTCCTGTAGTGTAGTCACCTGACGAGGTGGGCTAAAGCCTCCTGTAGTGTAGTCACCTGACGAGGTGGGCTAAAGCCTCCTGTAGTGTAGTCACCTGACGAGGTGGGCTAAAGCCTCCTGTAGTGTAGTCACCTGACGAGGTGGGCTAAAGCCTCCTGTAGTGTAGTCACCTGACGAGGTGGGCTAAAGCCTCCTGTAGTGTAGTCACCTGACGAGGTGGGCTAAAGCCTCCTGTAGTGTAGTCACCTGACGAGGTGGGCTAAAGCCTCCTGTAGTGTAGTCACCTGACGAGGTGGGCTAAAGCCTCCTGTAGTGTAGTCACCTGACGAGGTGGGCTAAAGCCTCCTGTAGTGTAGTCACCTGACGAGGTGGGCTAAAGCCTCCTGTAGTGTAGTCACCTGACGAGGTGGGCTAAAGCCTCCTGTAGTGTAGTCACCTGACGAGGTGGGCTAAAGCCTCCTGTAGTGTAGTCACCTGACGAGGTGGGCTAAAGCCTCCTGTAGTGTAGTCACCTGACGAGGTGGGCTAAAGCCTCCTGTAGTGTAGTCACCTGACGAGGTGGGCTAAAGCCTCCTGTAGTGTAGTCACCTGACGAGGTGGGCTAAAGCCTCCTGTAGTGTAGTCACCTGACGAGGTGGGCTAAAGCCTCCTGTAGTGTAGTCACCTGACGAGGTGGGCTAAAGCCTCCTGTAGTGTAGTCACCTGACGAGGTGGGCTAAAGCCTCCTGTAGTGTAGTCACCTGACGAGGTGGGCTAAAGCCTCCTGTAGTGTAGTCACCTGACGAGGTGGGCTAAAGCCTCCTGTAGTGTAGTCACCTGACGAGGTGGGCTAAAGCCTCCTGTAGTGTAGTCACCTGACGAGGTGGGCTAAAGCCTCCTGTAGTGTAGTCACCTGACGAGGTGGGCTAAAGCCTCCTGTAGTCACCTGACGAGGTGGGCTAAAGCCTCCTGTAGTCACCTGACGAGGTGGGCTAAAGCCTCCTGTAGTGTAGTCACCTGACGAGGTGGGCTAAAGCCTCCTGTAGTCACCTGACGAGGTGGGCTAAAGCCTCCTGTAGTGTAGTCACCTGACGAGGTGGGCTAAAGCCTCCTGTAGTGTAGTCACCTGACGAGGTGGGCTAAAGCCTCCTGTAGTCACCTGACGAGGTGGGCTAAAGCCTCCTGTAGTGTAGTCACCTGACGAGGTGGGCTAAAGCCTCCTGTAGTGTAGTCACCTGACGAGGTGGGCTAAAGCCTCCTGTAGTGTAGTCACCTGACGAGGTGGGCTAAAGCCTCCTGTAGTGTAGTCACCTGACGAGGTGGGCTAAAGCCTCCTGTAGTGTAGTCACCTGACGAGGTGGGCTAAAGCCTCCTGTAGTGTAGTCACCTGACGAGGTGGGCTAAAGCCTCCTGTAGTGTAGTCACCTGACGAGGTGGGCTAAAGCCTCCTGTAGTGTAGTCACCTGACGAGGTGGGCTAAAGCCTCCTGTAGTGTAGTCACCTGACGAGGTGGGCTAAAGCCTCCTGTAGTGTAGTCACCTGACGAGGTGGGCTAAAGCCTCCTGTAGTGTAGTCACCTGACGAGGTGGGCTAAAGCCTCCTGTAGTGTAGTCACCTGACGAGGTGGGCTAAAGCCTCCTGTAGTCACCTGACGAGGTGGGCTAAAGCCTCCTGTAGTCACCTGACGAGGTGGGCTAAAGCCTCCTGTAGTGTAGTCACCTGACGAGGTGGGCTAAAGCCTCCTGTAGTAGTCACCTGACGAGGTGGGCTAAAGCCTCCTGTAGTGTAGTCACCTGACGAGGTGGGCTAAAGCCTCCTGTAGTGTAGTCACCTGACGAGGTGGGCTAAAGCCTCCTGTAGTGTAGTCACCTGACGAGGTGGGCTAAAGCCTCCTGTAGTGTAGTCACCTGACGAGGTGGGCTAAAGCCTCCTGTAGTCACCTGACGAGGTGGGCTAAAGCCTCCTGTAGTGTAGTCACCTGACGAGGTGGGCTAAAGCCTCCTGTAGTGTAGTCACCTGACGAGGTGGGCTAAAGCCTCCTGTAGTGTAGTCACCTGACGAGGTGGGCTAAAGCCTCCTGTAGTGTAGTCACCTGACGAGGTGGGCTAAAGCCTCCTGTAGTGTAGTCACCTGACGAGGTGGGCTAAAGCCTCCTGTAGTGTAGTCACCTGACGAGGTGGGCTAAAGCCTCCTGTAGTGTAGTCACCTGACGAGGTGGGCTAAAGCCTCCTGTAGTGTAGTCACCTGACGAGGTGGGCTAAAGCCTCCTGTAGTGTAGTCACCTGACGAGGTGGGCTAAAGCCTCCTGTAGTGTAGTCACCTGACGAGGTGGGCTAAAGCCTCCTGTAGTCACCTGACGAGGTGGGCTAAAGCCTCCTGTAGTGTAGTCACCTGACGAGGTGGGCTAAAGCCTCCTGTAGTCACCTGACGAGGTGGGCTAAAGCCTCCTGTAGTGTAGTCACCTGACGAGGTGGGCTAAAGCCTCCTGTAGTGTAGTCACCTGACGAGGTGGGCTAAAGCCTCCTGTAGTGTAGTCACCTGACGAGGTGGGCTAAAGCCTCCTGTAGTGTAGTCACCTGACGAGGTGGGCTAAAGCCTCCTGTAGTGTAGTCACCTGACGAGGTGGGCTAAAGCCTCCTGTAGTCACCTGACGAGGTGGGCTAAAGCCTCCTGTAGTGTAGTCACCTGACGAGGTGGGCTAAAGCCTCCTGTAGTGTAGTCACCTGACGAGGTGGGCTAAAGCCTCCTGTAGTGTAGTCACCTGACGAGGTGGGCTAAAGCCTCCTGTAGTCACCTGACGAGGTGGGCTAAAGCCTCCTGTAGTGTAGTCACCTGACGAGGTGGGCTAAAGCCTCCTGTAGTGTAGTCACCTGACGAGGTGGGCTAAAGCCTCCTGTAGTGTAGTCACCTGACGAGGTGGGCTAAAGCCTCCTGTAGTGTAGTCACCTGACGAGGTGGGCTAAAGCCTCCTGTAGTCACCTGACGAGGTGGGCTAAAGCCTCCTGTAGTGTAGTCACCTGACGAGGTGGGCTAAAGCCTCCTGTAGTGTAGTCACCTGACGAGGTGGGCTAAAGCCTCCTGTAGTGTAGTCACCTGACGAGGTGGGCTAAAGCCTCCTGTAGTGTAGTCACCTGACGAGGTGGGCTAAAGCCTCCTGTAGTGTAGTCACCTGACGAGGTGGGCTAAAGCCTCCTGTAGTGTAGTCACCTGACGAGGTGGGCTAAAGCCTCCTGTAGTGTAGTCACCTGACGAGGTGGGCTAAAGCCTCCTGTAGTGTAGTCACCTGACGAGGTGGGCTAAAGCCTCCTGTAGTGTAGTCACCTGACGAGGTGGGCTAAAGCCTCCTGTAGTGTAGTCACCTGACGAGGTGGGCTAAAGCCTCCTGTAGTGTAGTCACCTGACGAGGTGGGCTAAAGCCTCCTGTAGTGTAGTCACCTGACGAGGTGGGCTAAAGCCTCCTGTAGTGTAGTCACCTGACGAGGTGGGCTAAAGCCTCCTGTAGTCACCTGACGAGGTGGGCTAAAGCCTCCTGTAGTGTAGTCACCTGACGAGGTGGGCTAAAGCCTCCTGTAGTGTAGTCACCTGACGAGGTGGGCTAAAGCCTCCTGTAGTGTAGTCACCTGACGAGGTGGGCTAAAGCCTCCTGTAGTGTAGTCACCTGACGAGGTGGGCTAAAGCCTCCTGTAGTGTAGTCACCTGACGAGGTGGGCTAAAGCCTCCTGTAGTCACCTGACGAGGTGGGCTAAAGCCTCCTGTAGTGTAGTCACCTGACGAGGTGGGCTAAAGCCTCCTGTAGTAGTCACCTGACGAGGTGGGCTAAAGCCTCCTGTAGTGTAGTCACCTGACGAGGTGGGCTAAAGCCTCCTGTAGTGTAGTCACCTGACGAGGTGGGCTAAAGCCTCCTGTAGTGTAGTCACCTGACGAGGTGGGCTAAAGCCTCCTGTAGTCACCTGACGAGGTGGGCTAAAGCCTCCTGTAGTGTAGTCACCTGACGAGGTGGGCTAAAGCCTCCTGTAGTGTAGTCACCTGACGAGGTGGGCTAAAGCCTCCTGTAGTGTAGTCACCTGACGAGGTGGGCTAAAGCCTCCTGTAGTCACCTGACGAGGTGGGCTAAAGCCTCCTGTAGTGTAGTCACCTGACGAGGTGGGCTAAAGCCTCCTGTAGTGTAGTCACCTGACGAGGTGGGCTAAAGCCTCCTGTAGTGTAGTCACCTGACGAGGTGGGCTAAAGCCTCCTGTAGTGTAGTCACCTGACGAGGTGGGCTAAAGCCTCCTGTAGTCACCTGACGAGGTGGGCTAAAGCCTCCTGTAGTCACCTGACGAGGTGGGCTAAAGCCTCCTGTAGTGTAGTCACCTGACGAGGTGGGCTAAAGCCTCCTGTAGTGTAGTCACCTGACGAGGTGGGCTAAAGCCTCCTGTAGTCACCTGACGAGGTGGGCTAAAGCCTCCTGTAGTGTAGTCACCTGACGAGGTGGGCTAAAGCCTCCTGTAGTGTAGTCACCTGACGAGGTGGGCTAAAGCCTCCTGTAGTGTAGTCACCTGACGAGGTGGGCTAAAGCCTCCTGTAGTGTAGTCACCTGACGAGGTGGGCTAAAGCCTCCTGTAGTGTAGTCACCTGACGAGGTGGGCTAAAGCCTCCTGTAGTGTAGTCACCTGACGAGGTGGGCTAAAGCCTCCTGTAGTGTAGTCACCTGACGAGGTGGGCTAAAGCCTCCTGTAGTGTAGTCACCTGACGAGGTGGGCTAAAGCCTCCTGTAGTGTAGTCACCTGACGAGGTGGGCTAAAGCCTCCTGTAGTGTAGTCACCTGACGAGGTGGGCTAAAGCCTCCTGTAGTGTAGTCACCTGACGAGGTGGGCTAAAGCCTCCTGTAGTGTAGTCACCTGACGAGGTGGGCTAAAGCCTCCTGTAGTCACCTGACGAGGTGGGCTAAAGCCTCCTGTAGTGTAGTCACCTGACGAGGTGGGCTAAAGCCTCCTGTAGTGTAGTCACCTGACGAGGTGGGCTAAAGCCTCCTGTAGTGTAGTCACCTGACGAGGTGGGCTAAAGCCTCCTGTAGTCACCTGACGAGGTGGGCTAAAGCCTCCTGTAGTGTAGTCACCTGACGAGGTGGGCTAAAGCCTCCTGTAGTGTAGTCACCTGACGAGGTGGGCTAAAGCCTCCTGTAGTGTAGTCACCTGACGAGGTGGGCTAAAGCCTCCTGTAG
>NW_026945621.1:342500-365000 GCF_034702125.1 Engraulis encrasicolus | reverse complement strand
GGAGAAAGCGTTTGGGATCAGGGCCTGGGGTTGTTTAATGCAGTCATTTGGTTTGGTTTCAATGCGACGTGGGCTCGCAAGGCAAATTGCCACATGAACTCATGTGCTATGGGGATAAACTAGCGCTGTTTAGATATTCCCAGATAGCAGATAGCGTATTGTGGCTTTGTTTTGGCATTTTCATAACATCCCCACCAGTGCATTTCTTATTACCATGCATATTCAGGCATTTTACAATGCAGTCGATTCAAATTCTTGAGTGAAAAGGGTGGAGGGAGCATTTTGACAGCTCAATCAGAGGTGGCGATTTTTTCCATTTTGCAATGAGAACGCCTCCTCTACATAAATAGTCTTTTCTGATCGATGTTCGAGGCTGAGTGTGTGAGCGATTACGGTTAGGCAACAAAGTAGCAAATGTTCGAGGCCACGCTATTTTCCAATGATCTGCTGGATGATCCACGCTATTTCCCGTTTTCCCCCAGGGGATATATCGTAACTTTCAGTCCATGACAGTCGGTGGACAAGCTATAGGCTAACTAGACTATGATGACTGGTGGTAACCTCAGGAGGACATAGGCTACAGTTTGAGTCATTTAAGTTGACAGTCTCATGGGATCCTATCCTATCGTAACTTGCGGTCTCACAATTCGATGGGCAATCACCCGCGAAAACCACCGCGAGGGTGTGCGCATGCGTGCGCATGCTCAGTAGCGAAGAGAATCACATCTCGATGGGTCGCTCATATAGACAGGACACCGGCTGAAAAGTGATCTTCAGGGTCGTTGCCAGAGTCGTTGTCAAGTGCGGGCTGGGGGGGTGAGGGAGCTTGAGAGGTGACGACTGAGTGACCTCCCCCAGTGCCAAAGTTGCCAAACCGGTTGTAAAACTGGTTTAGGTCATTGGCCATTGATGGGTCGCCATCAACCATGCATCTCTTCTTCCCACAGCCGGTGATGTTTCTAAGCCCCTGCCAAGCCTCTCTGGAATTGTCGCTCATTTTCTTTTCCACTTTCCTCCCATATGCAACCTTGGCCTCCTTGAGGGTGCTTTTGAGCTCTCGCTGTACGCTCCTCAGCTCTGTGAAGTTACCCTCCTTGAAAAGTTTCTTTTTCCTATTGAGGAGTTGTTTGACCTCACTGGTTACCCAGGGTTTGTTATTTGGGTAACAGCGGACAGTCTTGGTTGGTGCAACAACGTCCATGCAGAAGTTAATTTAATCTGTAGTGTAGTGCATGCCGTGGCCTCCTCCAGGTCATCACTGCCCTGTAGTAAGTGCCAGTCTGTGATCTCGAAGCAGTCCCTCAGCGTCTCCTCTGCTACTGGTGTCCATTCCCTGAAAGTGCGTGTGGTAGTTGGAAGTCTCTGTACTTTGGGGACATACAAAGGCTGGAGATGGATCAGGTTGTGGTCAGAGGAGCCCAGTGGGGGAAGAGGGTGGCTCTGTAGGCATCTTTCACGTTTGCATACAGGAGGTCGATTGTTCTGTTCTTTCTTGTTGCACAGTCAACAAACTGGTGGAAGTTAGTGAGGGTGGAATCAAGGGTTACATGGTTAAAATCTCCAGTTATGGCAAAGAAAGCCTCTGTGTGCTGTGTTTGTAGCTTTGCAACAGTTGAGTGAATGATGTCACAGGCAATGTCTGGAACAGCTCGCGGTGGGATGTAGACACAGATGATTATGGCATGAGAAAATTCTCTTGGAGTGTAGTAGGGACGTAGGCTGACGGCCAGTAGCTCCACATCTTTACTGCAAACCGTTTCCTTCACAGTAACATGTCCAGGATGGCACCACTTGTTGTTAATGTACATGATCAGTCCACCTCCTTTCTTTTTCCCTGAGAGTACATTGTCTCTGTCCAGTCTGGCTGTGCTGAAGCCCGGTAAGTCAACATTAGCAGTAGGAGTGAGACTATTCAGCCATGTTTCAGTGAGGCAGATCAGACTCGATTCTCTGAACAGCTTTTGATTTCTTACCAGGGCAGTCAGCTCGTCGGTTTTGTTGTTCAGTGAGTTCACTTCCCATCACGATTGCAGGGACAGAGGGCTTGTATCTCCATTTCTTCTCCTTTCGCCTGGCTTTGACTGCGACTCCAGCTCTGGTTCCACGAAAGCAGAAAAGTTCCTGGGGTATATTGCCGTTCACTGCACTGCTGGCAAACTTGCGCAATGCAACCAGCTGATTCCTTGTGTAAACAAGTTTACTGTTGTCAGAATGTTGCACAAAGTTATCCATATCCATGGGATAGAAATAAAAATACCTTCTTCAAACAAGAAGTTCAAAAAAAGAAATTCGCTCGAGACGCAGCATTGACATGTTTGATTCAGCTAATCACATAACGGCTCTGGCTTGACAGCCTGGGACATTCGGAGATCCGTTCCGATTGGTTGTCGCCGAACAGCGTCAGAGCGAATTCGCCTGCGATTAGATTTAGTTTAATCTTCAAAATTCGCTCTGGTCGCGCAAGAAGCTTCGCTACTGGCGAATTAGCTTTGGTAGCGCAGGTCGCGTGCCCTCCATAGAGAAATAATGACTTCCGTCGCTTCGTTCGCTCCGTTCGCTCTTGGTCTGTACACGGCATTAAAGATTAAAGTGCAGTGATCTCTCAGGTCATACAACTCAGAAACACTATCACGACACTGAAGAGAAGAGTAGAACACTAGCTTGGAGGTAAAATTTGCACTGCCATACCCAGAGAACGGTTGAAAGTATAAGAGAACAGTAAAACCCTATTGTTTAACTCAAGGGGAGGTGTAAAACAAGCTTATTTCCAAAATTGGGACAGTATACTGTAAGCCTGATTATCATCGAATTTCAAATCTCTTCGAGAATTGGTCTGGCCAAGAGCATAACAATGAGCATTTCCCACACGGCATGGTTGACCCGCCTCCCTTGGTTTACTACTGGTTGTTTGACCCGCCTCCCTTGGTTTACTACTGGTCGTTTGACCCGCCTCCCTTGGTTTACTACTGGTCGTTTGCTTGAGCTGACTAGTAGCAACGCTGAAGGTGTTTCCAGCCCAAAAAANCTCAAAATCCGCCTAGAAGCACAAATCCCGCCCAATTCTATTGATTTCTATGACAAAAAATTGAGCGGGTTTTTCTGCTAAATGCCATTTTTACCCGCACACAGCCATCCTAAGCAGCCCAATTGGGCGGGAAACAGCCCAATCTGGCAACACTGCTAGGAGGGCACAGCCTGGCTAACTGTACTCTGTATAGTATACACAGAACTACATAACACTTACTTCATTACATAAGACTTCAACATTATGGGGAGAGAGAGGAAGAAGGGAGATCAGATGGTGTGTGTGTGTGTGTGTGTGTGTGTGTGCTTGCGTGTGTGCACGTGTGTGTGTGCGTGCGTGCGTGTGTGCACGTGTGTGTGTGTGTGTGTGCACACGTGTGTGTGTGTGTGTGTCTGCATGTCTGTGTGTGTGTGTGTGTGTGTGTGTGTGTGTGTGTGCATGCGTGTGTGTATGTGTGTGTGTGTGTGTGTGTGTGTGTGTGTGTGTGTGTGTGTGTGTGCGTGATGTCTAGTGTGTCCTCATCTTGTGTATCGCAATACTGCTGACTGAGAAGACAACAGGCACAATAAGAGGGTGTGTGTGTGTGTGTGTGTGTGTGTGTATGTGTGTGTGAGATAGAGAGACGGACACGGACACGCGCACGCACACACACACACACACACACACACACACACACACACACACACACACACACACACACACACACACACACACACACACACACACACACACACACACACACACACACACATTGGTGTCTGTACAGACATGTACCTGAAGTGCTGTCTTGTTGTTGATGCAGACAGCAGTTACTGCATGTACTGTCTTGTACTGTCATAGTAGTGTAGTATTATACTATGGTAGTAATGTATTACTAAAGGCCCTGTGTACTGTCATAGTAGTGTAGTATTATACTATGGTAGTAATGTATTACTAAAGGCCCTGTGTGATGTCATAGTGGTGTAGTACTGTGGTAGTAATGTATTACTAAAGGCCCTGTGTACTGTCATAGTGGTGTAGTACTATGGTAGTAATGTATTACTAAAGGCCCTGTGTTATGTCATAGTGGTGTAGTACTATGGTAGTAATGTATTACTAAAGGCCCTGTGTACTGTCATAGTGGTGTAGTACTATGGTAGTAATGTATTACTAAAGGCCCTGTGTACTGTCATAGTGGTGTAGTACTATGGTAGTAATGTATTACTAAAGGCCCTGTGTACTGTCATAGTGGTGTAGTACTATGGTAGTAATGCATTACTAAAGGCCCTGTGTACTGTCATAGTGGTGTAGTACTATGGTAGTAATGTATTATTAAAGGCCCTGTGTACTGTCATAGTGGTGTAGTACTATGGTAGTAATGTATTACTAAAGGCCCTGTGTACTGTCATAGTAGTGTAGTATTATACTATGGTAGTAATGTATTACTAAAGGGCCTGTGTACTGTCATAGTAGTGTAGTACTATGGTAGTAATGTATTACTAAAGGCCCTGTGTACTGTCATAGTAGTGTAGTATTATACTATGGTAGTAATGTATTACTAAAGGCCCTGTGTACTGTCATAGTGGTGTAGTACTATGGCACTATGGTAGTAATGTATTACTAAAGGCCCTGTGTACTGTCATAGTGGTGTAGTACTATGGTAGTAATGTATTACTAAAGGCCCTGTGTACTGTCATAGTGGTGTAGTACTATGGTAGTAATGCATTACTAAAGGCCCTGTGTACTGTCATAGTGGTGTAGTACTATGGTAGTAATGTATTACTAAAGTCCCTGTGTTGGGCTGGACTAGGGGAGAAATAGATTAGATTAGATGAGATTATATTAAACTTTATTTATCCCCAAGGGGAAATTCTTTTCCCAGTTTGCTCTGTAGAGTAAAAAGAGAAGTAAAAATAATATAAAAATAAAAAAGTAGATAAAAATAAATAAGACACACACACACACACACACACACACACACACACACACACACACACACACACACACACACACACACACACACACACACACACACACACACACACACACACACACACACACATACTCTCTTTCACTCACTCTCACTTTCTCTCTTTTTCTCTCGCTTTTTTTTCTCTCTCACTTTCTCTTTTTCCTTCTCTCTCTCTCTCTCACTCACCAACTTTCTCTCTTTTTCTTTCTCTCTCTCTCTCTCTCTCTCTCTCTCTCTCTCTCTCTCTCTCTCTCTCTCTCTCTCTCTCTCTCTCTCTCACACACACACACAGAGCTAGGAATGGTGCATGCTTTCAGCAGAGGGGCACTCAACCCAGACTGTAGTGACCACTTCCCTAATCTTGCTCTGTCCCCAAATTTGAGGGGCTGTTCTGGTGTGCTTTTAGAATGTGATAAGCTTCCTTTTTTAGTCCCCCCTGCGAAGGGTAAAGCACTGTACAAGTTATGTGTAAAATCATTTAATCGAAATTCTCTGGATGCAAGGCCTGACACGCCTTGGCGTGATGTGTTAGAATTAAAGGAGGATGTTAAACATGATTGGAGAGTGTTACACAAGTCACAAGAAGTGTGGGGATCTCCAATGGAGAATTCTCCATGGTGTGGTTGCAGTGAATGCTTTTGTTTCTGTGTTGAATCCTGAGGTTGACCCTGAGTGTCCTTTTTGTCCCCAAAGAGAAACCATTATTCATGCGTTTATGCAATGTGTAAGGCTGAAACCTTTGTTCAATGTTTTATCTTCACTTTTCACAATGCTCAACGAGCAGTTTTCCATTGTATCTTTTATTTGTGGCTCGAAATATGTGCGGAGACGACGAAACAAGTGTCAATTGTTGAATTTTCTTGTGGGCCAAGCCAAAATGGCTATATATGTTAGCAGAAGAAAAACATTGAAGAAGACACTAATGTGGATATTGTGCTGCTTTTTGCTGTCCTTGTGAGATCTCACATTTTAATTGATTTTCGCTTCTACAAGCTAATGAACGATGTGGAGGTTTTTGAACAAATCTGGTGTCATGATGGTGCTGTGTGCTCTGTTTGGAACGATGAATTGCTTTTTACACATGTATTGGCACCTGTCTGAGATGTAAGATGCATTTACCTACTGTATGTAACTTTTGTTTTTTTGTGATTGTTACTCCATGGCACTTTTTGTGCTTCTGTATTCCAAGAATTTGTAATAAAGGTGTTTTGAAATTCACACACACACACACACACACACACACACACACACACACACACACACACACACACACACACACACACACACACACACACACACACACACACACACACACACACACACGCGCGCACACACACACCGTTTGTCCTGCAGCTGTGTTGCATGTTGAAACGTGTGTGTGAGTCAGTAGATGTGGTTGATGTAAATCAGTTGGCAGGCATGGGTAAATATGTACTGTGTGTGTGTGTGTGTGTGTGTGTGTGTGTGTGTGTGTGTGTGTGTGTGTGTGTGTGTGTGTGTGTGTGTGTGTGTGTGTGTGTGTGTGTGTGTGTGTGTGTGTGTGTGTCAGTATGATAAGTGCTGTGTCAGGAGTAAGAACCATGTCAGGCCCAATATGCCACATGCCACTCAACTCTGTGTGTGTGTGTGTGCGTGTACGTGTGTGTGTGTGCATGTGTGTGTGTACGTGTGTGTGTGTGTGTGTGTGTGTGTGTGTGTGTGTGTGTGTGTGTGTGTGTGTGTGTGTGTGTGCGTGCGTGCGTGCGTGTCTGTGTGTGTGTGTGTGTATGCCACATGTCCCTCATGTTTCCTCTCGTCAGCTGCAGCTCCTATCCTGACATGGCCATCCCATAATACTTCTCCTCATTCCTATTCCTGGTCTGGGGCTTCTTTCAGGACTTAGTTGTGCTGCCTTTCAATACGTCTTAGTTGTCCTGCCTGCACTTTCAATACGTCTTAGTTGTGCTGCCTGCACTTTCAATTAGAGATGTACAGGATCCAAGATCCGGTTCCAGATCCGGCAGGATAATAGGGGTTTTTCAGACTATCCGGATCCGGTTCCAGGATCCAGGATCCGGTAGCCGAGGCTTTTAAGTCAAAATAGTTTGAGCCAACGTGATAAAAAGGGCCCACGTGTGTGAGTAGGCTATGTGTTTCAACCCTTCCGTAGGATCCGGTATCCGGTTCCGGATCCCGCAGGATCTTAAGCAGTGGATCCGGTATCCGGCAGGATACTAAAAATCAGGATCCGGTGCATCTCTACTTTCAATACGTCTTAGTTGTGCTGCCTGCACTTTCAATACAAGTGAAAGAAAGTGAAAGCCCATTGGGAAACTCCAACTCCCATTGTCATTGTGACACAGCACTCCACAGCACACAAGTAAACACTGCACACTGCACACAACGAAATTGCATTTATGCCTCACCCGTGCAAGGGGGCAGCCCTCAGTGAGTGGCGCCCCATGGGTAGCAGTGCGGTGGGACGGTACCATGCTCAGGGTACCTCAGTCATGGAGGAGGAGGATGGGGGAGAGCACTGGTTGATTACTCCCCCCACCAACCTGGCGGGTCGGGAGTCGAAACGGTAACCTCTGGGCTGCAAGTCTGACGCCCTAACCGCTCACCCATGAATGCCCAAGTTACCCAAGACTGCCCTGAGTTAATAACAGTGAATAAAGTAACATTCATGACAACAACCAAAACCACTCAACCCTGGGCTTAACACACACACACACACACCTACACACACTCACACAGACCTATATATAAGTCAAGTCGGTTTTATTGTCAATCTCTTTACATGCACTCGTCATATAAAGAATTGAAATTACGTTTCTTGCTTTCCCATACGCACATACTAATCCACTGAAATGAGGCCAAGTCCTGAAGATACGTCTTAGTTGTCCTGCCTGCACTGTCAATGCGTCCTCCACAAATGACTTAGCACTGCTCTCCAGAGGCGGACTTACCATCAGGCAAACCTAGGCAATTGCCCAGGGCCCCGACCAAGTCTGCCCTCCATAGGGGCCGGCCCAACTGTCACACCAGTTGCAGTACACACACAAAAAAGTAGGCATTGCCACGTACGTATGCGAAGTAATCAAAGATATATATGATAAAAAACACTTAAATAGCACCAAAACACAGAATTTGTTGTCCATATAATGACTTTTTAGGGCCCCATGCTGATATTTTGCCTAGGGCCCCAAAAGGGCTAGATCCGTCCCTGCTGCTACAATACGTGGACACTCAGGGCCGGATTAAGATGGCCTGGGGCCCCCAGGCTACAGGTTGCAGTGGGGGCCCCCCAGAAGGCAAATCTCGTTAACAATATACGTAGACAGTGTCATAAGTACGAGCTAGAAATTCAGGATAACATGTCTGCAAACTGTTCTCAACATGGGGGATCAATTTTTCAATTTTTCACTTTTGCCCAGTCAGGGGGCCCCTAGGCTGCAGCCATATCTAGCCTGTGGTGGGGGGCCCTAGGCTGCAGCCATATCTAGCCTGTGGTGGGCCCCCCCTTGGCTGCTCCCATATCTAGCTTGTGGTGGGGGGCCCTAGGCTGCAGCCATATCTAGCCTGTGGGGGCCCTAGGCTGTAGCCATATATAGCCTGTGGGGCCCCTAGGCTGCAGCCATATCTAGCCTGTGGGGGCCCTAGGCTGCAGCCATATCTAGCCTGTGGGGGCCCTAGGCTGCAGCCATATCTAATCTGTGGTGGGTGCCCTAGGCTGCAGCCATGTCTAGCCTGTGGGGGCCCTAGGCTGCAGCCATATCTAGCCTGTGGTGGGGGCCCTAGGCTGCAGCCATATCTAGCCTGTGGGGGCCCTAGTGGTGGGGCCCCTAGGCTGCAGCCATATCTAGCCTGTGGTGGGGGCCCCTAGGCTGCAGCCATATCTAGCCTGTGGTGGGGGCCCTAGGCTGCAGCCATATCTAGCCTGTGGGGGGCCCTAGGCTGCAGCCATATCTATCCTGTTGTGGGGGACCCTAGTCTTCTGCCATATCTAGCCTGTGGTGGGGGCCCTAGGCTGCAGCCATATCTAGCCTGTGGGGGCCCTAGGCTGCAGCCATATCTAGCCTGTGGTGGGGGCCCTAGGCTGCAGCCATATGTAGCCTGTGGGGACCCTGAGCTGCAGCCATATCTAGGCTGTGGGGGCCCTAGGCTGCAGCCATATCTAGCCTGTGGGGGCCCTAGGCTGCAGCCATATCTAGCCTGTGGGGGCCCTAGGCTGCAGCCATATCTAGCCTGTGGGGGCCCTAGGCTGCAGCCATATCTAGCCTGTGGTGGGGGCCCTAGGCTGCAGCCATATCTAGCCTGTGGTGGGGGCCCTAGGCTGCAGCCATATCTAGCCTGTGGTGGGGGCCCTAGGCTACAGCCATATCTAGCCTGTGGTAGGGGCCCTAGGCTGCAGCCATATCTAGCCTGTGGGGCCCTAGGCTGCAGCCATATCTAGCCTGTGGTGGGGGGCCCTAGGCTGCAGCCATATCTAGCCTGTGGGGGCCCTAGGCTGCAGCCATATCTAGCCTGTGGTGGGGGCCCTAGGCTGCAGCCATATCTAGCCTGTGGTGGGGGCCCTAGGCTGCAGTCATATCTAGCCTGTGGTGGGGGCCCCTAGGCTGCAGCCATATCTAGCCTGTGGTGGGGGCCCCTAGGCTGCAGCCATATCTAGCCTGCGGTGGGGGGCTCTAGCCTGTGGGGGGCCTAGGCCGCAGCCATATCTAGCCTGCGGTGGGGGGCTCTAGCCTGTGGGGGGCCTAGGCCGCATCCATATCTAGCCTGTGGTGGGGGCCCCTGGCAGGTGGGGGCCCTAGGCTGCAGCCATATCTAGCCTGTGGTGGGGGCCCCTGGCAGGTGGGGGCCCTAGGCTGCAGCCATATCTAGCCTGTGGTGGGGGCCCCTGGCAGGTGGGGGCCCTAGGCTGCAGCCATATCTAGCCTGTGCATTAATCCGGCCCTGTATATACTCCTGTGTTCTGTGCTGACCCCTCACTCTGTACTTGCTTGTACGTCCTCCTTGTAAGTCTCTAAAAGCGTCAACGTAATGCACATGTAAATGTTTCAACTCGTTGCATAATCTACAAATAAATAAAGATGACACACACACACACACACACACACACACACACACACACACACACACACACACACACACACACACACACACACACACACACACACACACACACACACACACACCACGTCTAAACAATGATGTTGCATCTCTGACCTGGAAACATATTATGTTTAGTAGAGCGGCTTAATGTGTGTGTGTGTGTGTGTGTGTGTGTGTGTGTGTGTGTGTGTGTGTGTGTGTGTGTGTGTGTGTGTGTGTGTGTGTGTGTGTGTGTGTGTGTGTGTGTGTGTGTGTGTGTGGCACATGTGTGGTGGTGTGTCTGTGTTCAACCATGAACAACAACAACAATGCATGAACTCAAATCAACTGAACTGTGTGTGTGTGTGTGTGTGTGTGTGTATGATGTGTGTGTGTGTGTGTGTGTGTGTGTGTGTGTGTGTGTGTGTGTGTGTGTGTGTGTGTGTGTGTGTGTGTGTGTGTGTGTGTGTGTGTGTGTGAGAGAGTTTGATCGTGTGTGTGTGATGTGTGTGGTGCGTGTGTTTGATTGTGTGTGTGTGTGTGTGTGTGTGTGTGTGATGTGTGATTGTATAACAGCTATGAATAGAACACTTCACACACCGAGTATCACCATGTAAACAAAAGTTCATATTGTTTTTGACTGAACACACTGTGCAATGCTAAGTAGGAGGATGCTTGTGTATGCAGATTTAGGACAGGTGCCGGTATGCTTGCTGCGAGCTGTAAATTACGCACGTCACCGCGAGCAACCGACACATGCTTGCTTCAAAAGCAGTTGACCAAGACGCTAAATTCTGGCGGTATCATCCAGGGGGCAGAGAGAACGCAGCATTGTGATGAGGAAATTGGGACAACACAGATGGCAAGGAAAACAACAAAACAAAAAGAGGGGCTCCTTGGGCAAGGAAAGAATACTGCTACTACTCCTGTATGTGCATGCTCCTTTTTCAAAGTGCAACAAGGAAGTATGATCACAAATGTTTGAAATTTTGGACAAACTCAATGAGACGCTCTTAAAAGTTGTTGCCATTGTCGTTTTCATATCAAGCACACGCGTAGAACTGTGCCGTCTTTCTTACGATCGCCCCCAGCGAGTTTGAAGATATTGCACCTGACGCACGCATTAAGCTGCCGTGTCCAACGTGTGCAAAATTGACATTAAATACTCTATCAATGTTAACGCGTTCATGAACGAATCGTGCACGCGCTCGCGTATCCTGCAGCAAGCATACCGCCACCTTACCACTCAACTCCACACTCGACAACCGAGCCTACATCTAATCTGTGTGCTGATGAGTAGTGTGTGTGTGTGTTTGTGTGTGTGTGTGTGTGTGTGTGTGTGTGTGTGTGTGTGTGTGTGTGTGTGTTGATGAGTCTCTTCCTCTGCTGTGGTCAGCCAGGTCAAAGGTGAAAGGTTACATGTCTCTCACCATGGCAACCAGCCCCTCTCTCCATTCACCATAGCAACCAGCCCCTGTCTCCAAGGTGGTCGTCCTAAATCCAAAACCATCCCTCCTCTCGGAATTTGGAGCACGTGCCAGCAGAGGCGATTCTAGGGTCAGGTGGGGCCCCAAGCGAAAATACAAAAGAACAAAATTTGAAAAAAAAAACCACTACTAAAATGTGGTAAAATGTGGGCTGTTATTCACTATCTAGGCGGTTGGGGGCCCCAAGCAGCTGCCTGCCTTGCCTGGTGGCAAGATGCACCTCTGGCTGCAGGTGGCAAGATCTGCGTGCCACATGCCAAGAGAGAGTATAAGTTAGTCCGGTATTGAGCTGGGGTCTCCAGTTATGAAGTTTGGGCCTATTAGGCCACCGTAACCTCCTAACGCCCTCTGGGCTGAATTCCTGTTTACCGTCCAGCTCAGTCTTTAGTAAACTCTAACAGAAACTACACTCTGCAGATATGTCTCCTTATTACTACAATTAAGGTCATTTAGTAGTACCGGTACATGAAAAAGTTATCTCATACGTCTTTTCTCACATGGAGACCTCATGCTGTCTCTCTCTCTCTGCCCCATGCCAAGACTGAGTTATACTTGTAGAGAGTTACTTGTGCACAATCCCTGGTGCTGAACAAAAAGATTACCTATTTTCTGAAAAAAGGTTCGCACACTCCTTTGGATTTTTTTCTGCTTCAAGTTATTTTTTCTTCTTTTTATTCATTCATTCAATGGCAATGACGTTTCGACCTCTCGGATGAATCTGAGGAAGACCGAAAGGTCGAAACGTCATTGCCATTGAATGAATGAAGAAAGAGAAGAAAAAATAAAAATCCAAAAGGAGTGTGCGAACCTTTTTTTCAGAAAAGACTGAGTTATAGCCATCCCCTGCGGTCTCTCAGTGGCCTCTTACTGCAGATGTTTCTCAACCTTTTTAAGGCGAAGTGTAACGGCAAAAATACTGAATCAAACTAAGATAACGCAAAACACGCCCACTCAATGCAAAAGCGTGTGCTCAAGTTGGGTCTCCTAAGGGGGCGTTGTCCCCTCCTTCTTCTTCTCTTTTTGAGGTGTTTGCGCAAGACGTGCGCTACCGCCATCTACAGCGCTAAGGGGACTTCATTGATTCTAAACCTCAGGACTCCGAAGGTCTCCTAACCGAAGGTCTCCTAAAGGGGCGTTCACCCGACATAAAGTGGATACCGGAAAAGAAACAAAATGACGCTTCTTCTTAGATCCAACTTCTTTGGTAACGGCGTGGAACGTTACTAAAACCTCCCTCCCAAAGCCTCATACAGTGTCGATGCCAGAAGACTAGTCTCTTAGTCCAGCGGTATCGTGCTGTGACTCCCATAGGCGAGTTCGCGCCCCCAAGGGGGACGCAGTGCGCAGCAGTACGTCAGGTTACAGAGGCACCCTTTTCAAATCATGAAAAATTTCAAGGCACCCCAAACCAACAAGCCGTAACATGGCACCGCATCCGATACCACACAAGCTTAGAAAAGTAACACATTTGGAGACGTCACACGACCTACGTTCGAAGTTGCAGCTGACTGGGGCGACCTATATTTACTTTACTGTGCGTAAATGGCAGATGAAAGATTCCACTGACTAGCATTAACTTATCAATTTAGACAAATATGTATTATATTACATAATTTATTTATCAGCCACGTTTCCGCTGCACCCCAGGGTGCCCCGGCACCCCTGTTGAGAAACACTGGTCTGGACTATTCATTCTTTGCTGAAAATGCGCAAATACATCATAACAACATTGCTATGACAATGCAAAGAGTCCCAAAGTAGCTTGACTTGGTGATTACCATTTTGGTGACTATAAGTTTATAGCAGAGGCTCTGTGCAGATGCATGCCTAACCATCTCTCTCTCAACACACACACACACACACGCACACACACACACACACACACACACACACACGCACGTGCACACACACACACACACACACACACGCACGCACACACACACACACACGCGCGCGCACGCGCGCACGCACGCACGCACACACACACACACACACACACACACACACACACACACACACAGCGTTCTGGATGATCTGCAGGGGACTTTATTTATCTTCACAATAGAGAAGTAAAAAGTTCCTCCAGTAATGGAACCCGTTTAGTTCCAAGTTCCTCCAGTAATGGAACCCGTTTAGTTCCACAGTTCCAAAGTTCCTCCAGTAATGGAAACAGTTTAGTTCCAAAGTTCCTCCAGTAATGGAACCAGTTTAGTTCCACAGTTCCTCTCGCTAGTGCAAGGGGTGGGAGACTGTTTAGTTCCACAGTTCTTCTCTGTAGTGCGAGGGTGGGAAACCGTTTAGTTCCACAGTTCCAAAGTTCCTCCAGTAATGGAACCCATTTAGTTCCACAGTTCCTCTCTGTAGGGCAAGGGTGGGAAACCGTTTAGTTCCACAGTTCCTCCAGTAATGGAACCCGTTTAGTTCCACAGTTCCTCTCTGTAGTGCAAGGGTGGGGGACCGTTTAGTTCCTCTCTGAAGTGCAAGGGTAGGAACCCGTTTTCCTTCGAGAGGCCACTTCAAAAGTTACTAAGTCCTCCCAGGGCAGCACTGCGTATGAACACAACTCAGGATTTCCGCCTGGACTTAAAGTGATACTGTCCCATTTTTGGAAATAAGCTCATATTACACCTCCCCTTTTGAGTGAAATAATAGGGCTTTACCGTTCTCTTGCACTTTCAACCATTTTCTGGTTATGGCAGTACAAATTTTACCTCTAAGCTAGCAGTTAACATTGAGTCCTATGAGACCAGTTAGCCGCGAGCTGGTCTCATAGGACTCAATGTTAACTGCTAGCTTAGAGGTAAAATTTGCACTGCCGTACTCAGAGAACGGTTGAAAGCACAGGAGAAAGGTGAAACCCAATTATTTAACTCAAGGGGAGGTGTAATATGAGCTTATTTCCAAAAATGGGACAGTATCACTTTAAGGCCGATATTGCAGGCTGCACCTTTACATCAAACCTCACCTTCTCTAGGTCCCCGGAACGTATTGTAATTGTAATCGTATTGTAAATGTAATTTCTGACATTTCTTTAGAAAACATGACATATTTCATGTGAAACTGCACAACATTAAAATGATGTCAGGGGCCGGATAAGATTGTCCTCAAGACATAGTGCAGCCTGTATGCCTTTGAGTTCCACAGTTCCTCTCTGTGGGGGGGGAACCAGTTCTGAGTTCCCGTCTGGGTTCCTGTCTGTGTGGGGGGGGAACCAGTTCTGAGTTCCCGTCTGGGTTCCTGTCTGTGTGGGGGGGAACCAGTTCTGAGTTCCCCTCTGGGTTCCTCTCTGTGGGGGGGGAACCAGTTCTGAGTTCCCGTCTGGGTTCCTGTCTCTGTGGGGGGGGAACCAGTTCTGAGTTCCCCTCTGGGTTCCTCTCTGTGTGGGGGGAACCAGTTCTGAGTTCCCCCCTGGGTTCCTCTCTGTGGGGGGGGGAACCAGTTCTGAGTTCCCCTCTGGGTTCCTCTCTGTGGGGGGGGGGGGGGGGGGGACCTCAGTGGCTCTGTCTGTACCGCGAGGAGCCCTCTCTGCCCTCTCGTGTGCCTACGTGCCTTTAAAAAGCCTTTGTCTCTCTCTCTCGGGCATCACACCGTGTCGTTAAAAAGCACGACCACTCATGAGTTTTAAACTCATGTGACGTTAACATTCCGGGGATGTATACATCCGGAGATCCGTAGGCTATGTGTCCACCGTTTCACACGAGCGACTCGGCGGCCATGCGCGCGCTGTCCGAGTCCTGACTGTGTAGCGAGCTGAGCCCGGTGTCCGAGTCGTCGCCATCATCATCATCATCGCCCTCGAGCGCCTTTGACTTGGACAGCCCTCTCGCCTGTTCCAGCAGCCACGCGCTCTCGGGTTCTGGCTCCGTTACCCAGGGCTCGCGCTCCCCGCCGGCCTCCGCAGAGGATAATTCCTCCTCCTCCTGGTCGGCGCACAAGTCCAGCGCGCGGACCCGGGCCAGTAAATCCCTCAGCTCGCCCTCCCTCGCACTCCAGAGGTCTCCGCTGCAGCTCAGATCGCCGCTAATCGCCTCTAAATCCGTAGCCAACCGGAGACCGACGTAGAGGCTCGCGTCCAGCTGTGTTTTGATCCTCTCCTCCTCCTCTTCTCCCCGCGAGTCGGGTGCCGTGTCCGGTGCGAGCCGGGACGCTCCCGGTGGTGAGTCCCCATCATCATCCCCTGGTGAGCCCGGGTGGCGGCGGCGGTGGCGGCATGAGGACGCTTCCTCCTGTTGTTCTGGCTTCCGCCGTTCCATCCAGCGGCGGTTGAGCTCCTCGGTGATCTCCATGGTGACGGTGTCCAGCTGTGCCTCGTGACCACACAGTTCTTCCTGCAGCTTCGCCACCTGGAGCGTTAAACGTTTCCATGTTAAATAGAGCAGAATAGGGTAACTTTGGTAACACTTTATTTTAGGGATACATCTATTAGCACTAATACATACAATGTGAAATAGGTAATAAATCCCTTATTGTGCATGAACAAGATATTTGTGAATATGCCAAACAAATGTTTGATTTTGCTTTGTACATGTCTTAAGAAGTTACTTATACAGGAACATTGTAGGCCTATGTATTAGTGCTAATAGATGTAGGCCTATCCCTAAAATAAAGTGTTACCGTAACTTTATTGATCCCCGGGGGTGGGTTTAAAAGTGTCAAGCTTACATAAATACACATAGGCTAATGCCCACATGGACATTTCAAAACACACAACACAGGTAGGCCTAATAGTCAGGAAGGGGACATTAAAAACTAGACACACACAACACAGGTAGGCCTAATAGTCAGGAAGGGGACATTAAAAACTAGAGGAAAAATAAAAAGTCAATTGTGCAGGAGCATATTCTGTGAGCTGAGGTAGACAAGATTAACATGACTAGAGGGGAATGGGTGTTGAAGGATCAGGATCGGTCAACACCTTAATGCACATTACACTGGCTGCTTAACTTTGTCAATGAATACACTCAAATCTCAAAAATGAATGAATAAAGACGCACTCATCAGATTAAGGCGATAGTGGTGATAAAAATAAAGAAATATGAGGAGTGCTTCTTTGTTCATTTATTTGTCCAAATGGGTATTGACATATACATTGATATAGAAGAGAAATAAGACCTAAATAGTCATCAAGTGAAGAGAAAATCCGAAGTGCTCAGGGAATTGTTCAGAAAAAATCTTGAAGGTGCTCTTTGGTGTTGGGGAAAAAACAATATCTTGTCAAAAAAGGGAGTCCAAGGCACTCTTCTTGTGGAAAAATATTAAAAAGCCTTTATTGAAACATGGCTAATAAGTTTTAAAACATGGGAGCAGAGACCCACGCGTTTCGGCGCAAGCCTTCTTCAGGGTACTGCTCAGGCTTGCGCCGAAACGCGTGGGTCTCTGCTCCCATGTTTTAAAACTTTTTAGCCATGTTTCAATAAAGGCTTTTTAATATTTTTCCACAAGAAGAGTGCCTTGGACTCCCTTTTTTGACAAGACATAAATAGTGTTCATATGGTGTTGCATCAGCTGTACCTCCTCACACCTGCGCGTGTACTCCTCAAGCTGCGCGCGCACCTCCGGGGCCAGATGTTGCTGCTGCTGCTGCTGCTGCTCTCCCCCGAGGCCTCCGGCGCGCGCCTGCAAACCCTGCTGCTCGAGATAGGTATCCTGCACGTAGTTGTTCCCGTGCGCCTTCACCCGGTCCAAGTGCACGCGGGCCTCGTAGAGGTGGATCTCGCGGTCGATCTCGCGGATGCGCTGCACCTGCTGGCGGATGGTGTGGTCCTGAGACACGATCAGGTGCACGAGCGTCTCCATCTTCTCCACGGAGGGCTGTTTTCCGCCGAGGGCTTGTGCGCGCTTCTTATTGATTTTCTCGAGCTTACGGAAGGCTTTGCGCACGATGCGTCGCTGCTTCTCCGGTGAGAACGCCATGGTGACCCGCGCGGTGCCCTTGTACACGCACGCGGGGCCGGGGCCCTCCTTCTTCTTGTCCTTGCTGGCCACAACGCGCGCTTCAGCACTGCGCGGGCTGCTGTTCGGCAGAGACGCATCCTGTTTCACTAGCACAAACCGCACGTTCTCCTGCTCGGAGCCCCACGCGGTCCACAGGCGCAGGATCCGGCTCTTATGCGGCAGCACGCGCTCGAACCCCCGCCACTTCTCCACCAGGCAATAGGAGTCGGAGGAGCCCGAGAGAACCGAGGGCTGGCCACGCGCCTGGTGCTGGTGGAGCAGCACGCGCACCACATCCGCGCAGGTGGTCCGTCGAGACAGTCCCGAGATGAGTTTCTCCTCGCGACAGACCCAGACCGAAATCTTCCCCTCTTCCCCCTCCATCAGTCGGCAGCAGCAGCGCGAGTTCCAGCGGAGACTTTAAAGTCCCGTGAGGTCCAGGAGTTCCAGGGAGAGTTCAAGTTTCCGAAACATGTTCAGTTCTCTTCATATGAACTATTTTCTCGCGTGTCGGTGTGTGTTTGTGTGTTCTGCTTGGGTCCTCCGACTGTCAGTCTCGTCAACTCCGTGAGACACAAACACACCAGGAGCGTCACTGAGGCAACGGGACTCTTCCCAGCGTGTCACGTGATGTCCCGTTCACCGTCTAGGGCGGCTGCCACTCAAATACCGCTCACTGCCGTCGCGAGCTAGCCAGGACACCTAGATACGTCACTGCACACACGTCCCTATTCTATTAGAAAGCGTGCGTGTGTGTGTGTATGTGTGTGTGTGTGTGTGTGTGTGTGTGTGTGTGTGTGTGTGTGTGTGTGTGTGTGTGTGTGTGAGAGAGAGAGAGTGAGAGAGAGAGAGAGAGAGAGAGAGAGAGAGAGAGAGAGAGAGAGAGAGAGAGAGAGAGAGAGAGAGAGAGAGAGAGAGAGAGGTATATTCTTTATTAGTGAAAAGTTCACTCTTGCTGAAATGGTCCAGTAGCAGTCAGTCAGCCTATTTTAAACACATTTTATCACGAGATTGTGGCAAGTGTTTTATTTTATGCTGTTGTGTGCTGGGGCGTGGAGGGATGTCACTTGAGGAACAGGCTGAATAAGCTCATCAGGAAAGCGGGGTCCATCAAAGGTGTATGTTTTAATTCGGTGGAGCAGATTTTAGAGGAGAGGACAATGAGGAAAATGAAAAGTGTACTGAGCATGGACGACCACCCATTGCTCAGCTTGATCACAAAAAGTGGCAGAAGCCAAAGGCTCCTCCTACCTGGATGCTCCACCGAACGGTTCAGAAGATCTTTTATTCCTGCAGCTATCAGAATTTTTAACAACAGCTGCTGAGTGACTTTTTAATGTTTTATAATGTTGTTGAGATTCTTTGTGTGTTTCAAATAGTCATGCAATGCAGCACTATAGATGTAGTGAGAGCACATGTTTATTTTGTTTGTTTATTGTTTGTTTGCACCGGTAAGACATGAAAACTACATTCACCCCTGAATATACTGTACTCAGGGGTCCCACATCTTTTTCATGACCAAATTCAAGCACTTTTCAAGCTCTTTCAAGCACCATTTTTTTTTTTCAGTTTTTCAGCACCTTTAAATAGGTCGCAGGAAGGGGTGTGTCCAGAAAATGTTGTGTTTTTAAGATGCAATTTCCTGCATTCTAATCAATTTTAGGATGTCGAATGGATAAGACCATCTGACATCTCACTCACTCAGATTTTTGATGTACCTGAAAAATGTATTTCTATTATTTGGTGTACTGAGTTTGACTTGACACAAATTTCAAGCAATTTCAGGCACTTCACCAAACATTCAAGCACTTTCACTACCTTGAAAACACTTACTTGAAATTCAAGTATTTTCAAGGAAATCAAGCACCAGTGGGAACCCTGTGTACAGTATTTGCATAAGTGAGGAAATACACACACAAGCATAACTTCCAGAACACGCGCTGACACACACGCACGCACGCACGCACACACACACAACTTCCAGAACACACACACACACATGTATAACTTCCAGAACACACACACACACACACACACACACACACACACTATACTGTACAGTATTTGCATAAAGGTCTGCAGTTGATATAATTGTTGGACAGGAGCAGCTCAGCCGGTTTGGAGATGACGACGCGTTACTGTTCCACAGCTGCAACAGAAGTGAGACAATACACACATGTATAACTTCCAGAACACGCGCACACACACACACACACACACAGACCCTCTTCTCTTTCCCAGGTCATGCCCGGAGCATCCTAACTTTCAACTCCTGTTGAAGATCGGATTAAACCCTTTACACACACCCACACACACACACACACGCTCACAGCCCCTCTCTCAGGTCACATCTGCCTTAAATTCCCTCTCTCAAACACACATACACACACACACACGGGCGTGCACACACACGAGCCTGAGCGCGAGCGCACGCACACACACACACACACACACCCGCATGAGGCCCATCTGCCTCCGCTGTCCTCCTAATCTCCGGGGAAGTGAAGGCAGTAGAGGAGTGTGTGTGTGTGTGTGTGTGTGTGTGAAGGCTGTAGAGGAGTTTAATTTATTTATTTAGAGTGTCATGGATCAGATTAAATCCCTCACTACCCGTGTGTGTGTGTGTGTGTGTGTGTGTGTGTGTGTGTGTGTGTGTGTGTGTGTGTGTGTGTGTGTCTGGTCCAGCTGTGCGCTGCACTGATTAGGTACCCCACTGCGCATCAAGCACACACACACACACACACACACACACACACACACACACACACACACACACACACCCACACACACACCCAGCCTGACTACATTGGAGTTCAGCTGCTCTGCTATACCCCCCTCTACTGGTCAACATCAGAACTAGCAGACACATAGCGTCCTGCTTACCATGGAGACCAAAGGCACGCACGCACGCACACACAAGCACACGCACACACACACACACGCACACGCACACACACACGCACACGCACACACACACGCACGCACGCACACACAAGCACACGCACACACAACTAGTCATAGTAACTGTTCCATACTCATATAGATATAACGTAGGTACAATTGTGCTCAAAATATTCTATTCTCCTCCAAGAGCAGTAGCCTACTATGAACACAAACCAGGATTTCCCCCGCCACTTTATATTAGGCCGATATTGAAGGCAGCCACCTTTACAACAGATCCCGCTTTCACTAGGTCCCCTGATAGTGTAACTTAATTGTATTACAAATGTAATTTCTACAATTGCTTTACAAAACGTGTCATATTTTATGTGAAACTGCCTAACATTAAAATGATGTCGGGGCCGGTTAAGACGGCCTCACTATAACCTGACACGACCAGTTACTGCCAATTCACAAAGGAGTGCCTTACCCACGCACGCACGCACGCACGCACGCCTACCGTCCATGTACCTAGGCAAGTGTCATACCGTAGGCTATGTGAAAGTGAAAGCCAACTTGGAAAACTATCAATTAGTTAGCAGGCCTACCTGTAAAGGCAAAACCGATTGTATCCAGGGTATTACCTAAATGTGTTCTACTGTATGTGGCCTTTTTCATTCCGTTTCAGTTTTACAAAATTGTTGAGATTCAAGAAGATTCATTAAACCCCTAAAACTGGAATCACAGCTTGGATCTTGATTGGTTCGCTATGTCAACAATACACCAGAGGTCTTGCCAGGACAGAATGATTTATCATTAGGATTCATCTGATAATATATCATGTGATGACTTGTTTTGTTACTCGTATACATTTCAGAGAGCAATTCAATGAAACTGATATTAAAACTGCATCAAAAAACAAAAACAAAAAAACATGTTCTTTAAGTTAAAAAGAAGTGGATAAGTGTCTTATTTTTCATGTAAGCCGCTGTCTTGCTTTAAGACAAGTTAAAAGAGGGAGCATGTCGCTAAGCTAGTGAAAGTCAATGGATCCGTGTAGCATGCTACAATGCTACACGGATCCATCGACTTTCATTACCTAGCAACATATTCCCTCTTAACTTGTCTTAAAGCAAGACAACGCTTAACATGAAAAATAAGACACTTTACCACCTTTATAAACTCCAGCCAACGATTTTAACTGTATTAAGCCCCAAAATAATGGCATACCCCTTTAAACCTTTGCTTTTGAATGTTGCATATAATTCAGCATTAACCTGTAGAAAAAATTCACCCGTCAAGGTGACTGGTGGGTTGACATATTTCACCCGCTAAAGGTCAAATTCACCCGTCATTGGCAGGTGGACGTGTGCTTATTTTCATCCCTGAAAGGAGTGCCTTACCCACGCACGCACGCACGCACGCACGCACGCCTACCGTCCATGTACCTAGGCAAATGTCATACCGTAGGCTATGTGAAAGTGAAAGCCAACTTGGAAAATTATCAATTAGTTAGTACCTGTAAGGGCAAAACCGATTGTATCAAAGGTCATGATACACGGGGCAACTTTTTGGGCAATGTTGCCGGGCGATGGTGCAAAGAGCGTTTCCCATTGATATTCGGCAACATTGCTGGTTTCTGAATATCTTTGATCGCTTCTGGCAACTTTTTGCGAGAGGCCAATCAGAACGAGAGAAAAACGTCACATGACCATCTGTGCGCTTCAAATCAAAATTTCCAAAACAACATGGCGGCCGTTCAGTGGACCGAAGAGCTGGAGAGAGTGCTGATATCTTTTTACATGGGTGGGTCTACGTTACATGTCAGTGCTTTAAAATGGTGATTTATGCATCAACATGTAAAAATAACATCATACATCTACATTTCAGCGTTCGTGTTAGGATTAAAACAAAGATTTCCTGTCAGCTAAACGTCAACTGCCGTTAGCGAACCAGTTTTCCATAGAGATTGAATGGAGTTGCTAATTAGCTAAATGTATTCTACTGTATGTAGCCTTTTTCATTCCGTTTCAGTTTTACAAAATTGTTGAGATTCAAGAAGATTCAGTACACCTCTAAAACTGGAATCACAGCTTGGATCTTGATTGGTTCGCTATGTCAACAATATCCCAGAGGTCTTGCCAGGACAG
>NW_026945621.1:325000-337500 GCF_034702125.1 Engraulis encrasicolus | reverse complement strand
TTACATCGCTATACACCGTGCGCAAAATCAACATAAAATAGGCAACGCACTATGCGCACACACATCCTTCCACAAACATGTCCCGGGCCTAAGTGTGTGTGTGTGTGTGTGTGTGTGTGTGTGTGTGTGCTGAAAGGCAGACTGATAAGACACTGGGGTTTATTTGGTTTCTGTTCTGACCAGGTTAAGAGGGGTGTGTGTGTGTGAGTGTGTGTGAGTGAGTGGGTGCGTTTGCAGGCTGGGCACGTGGGGCAGTCTTGTTTTGTGTGTGTGTGTGTGTGTGTGTGTGTGTGCGGTTAGTCTAAGGCACAGGTCTGGGTGTGTCACCTTTGGCAGTGTTGTCATGGTAATAAAGGAGTGGGCGGGGCTACAGTTCTGCTTAATATTCATTAAGGCGTTAAAATCTGAACACGGGCACGCAAAAACACACACACACACACAAACACACACACACACAAACACAAACACACAAACACACACACAGGCACGCACCCAGTAATTTAGTGTCAGTTAGTGTTATAGTGTTTTCATGTTTTCTTTCTACTGTAATTTTTAAGGCACACACACACACACACACACACACGCACACACACACACACACACACACACACACACACACACAGTTAAGCACAGGCTCTTGGTCACAGACTTGCCTTTGGAACAGGAGTATAAGAATATGCTCATTCTCACACACACACACACACACACACACACACACACACTCTCCCAGGATAACACTCACACCTCACAGGAGTACCGTAACACAGTCAATAACACATTGTTTACGCCCACACACACACACACACACACACACACACACACACACACACACACACACACACACACACACACACACACACACACACACACACACACACACACACACACACGAAGAACAATACACATAAACAAAACATTACCAATACATAAGCCATAAAGGAAACATGACCAAGACACGTCTACAATATCCCATAAACGTAAAGGAAACATTAGCCAACAGCTCCAATAGAACATAAAGGAAACAAACTAATTAGAAGGAGAAATCTGATTGGCCCAAACGCCAGCGACACGCACTGGGGGGGAGGGGCGGTGGCGGGGCTAGAGGCACTGCCACTGCTGTCAGTTAAAGGGACTGACTGGTTCCACGCCACCTCGTGACGGCAGCGGGGGCTGTACTCTCACTAGTTCCACGCCACCTCGTGACGGCCGGGGGGGCTGTACTCTCACTAGTTCCACGCCACCTCGTGACGGCCGGGGGGGCTGTACTTGTGTCTTACGTCATTCGGAATTCAGCTGCCAGTAGGGCTGCACGATATATCGAAAATGTATCGATATCGCGATATCACAGCTTGCGATGTATGTATCGCAAAAGTTGTGCACATATCGCAAACAGTTTTTAATTTGTAATAATAGCAAATATGGTGAGAAGATTAAAAAATGCATTAAAAATTGATGCTGTATATTAGCCATGTTTTTCCTACTAAAATATAATGTTGCCAATAAAACATTGCTCTCCGTTGTTTTGTACATGATAAAGTGTAGAATGGCAAGTAGAGAGGGGAAAATATATGCATGTATTAAACATCGCGATTAATATTGATATCGCAGTATACAGTCATGTTGCCGTGTATCGCATATTTTACTAATATCGTGCAGCCCCAGCTGCCTGCCAGTGCAGAGGATAGCCGCTAACCGCTAACCGCTACGTGCTTTCACTCGAAGTAGGCCGTCAGGATTACCGCAGAAATACACCAGCGGCGATCTGAGCGAGTCGAGCGACGGAAGTAATTGACTTTGTATTGAGTCGCGCGACAAAAGCGATTCTGGAGACTAGAGCTATTTGCGCGACGAGCGCGACAGTTTGAAGTTGAAATTTTTCAACTTTCTATGACGCGGTTCGGCGACAAGCCGAATGACTGTATAGAGGTCAGTGACCACAGCCAATGGGAATGCTTGAATGCTTTGCCTTCTGCCTGTACGGACATACTCTAGTCTCCTCAATCGCTCGTATTGCTTGCTGCTGCACTCTGTCGCTTGAATCGCATCGCCGCTGGTGTATTTCTGCGGTAAGGCTACCCCCTGTTGTGGGGTTCATGGATGCTTTTTGTAGGTTACATTATTTTGACTACCTAAAAAAAAAAGAACAACAAAAACACTCGTTTTAATACGCCTCATCTTCAATATTAACCACTTCTGGACTACTGGAACGCGGTGACCAGCTGTGAGCTGCTAGTAAGATCCGTGCAGTTGCATCGTGGGTATTCGTTTGCTAGTGCATCGTGGGCAGCGGCTATTCTCAACGGCATAAGATGAGAGTACAGCACTACAAAGCAAAAAGGCAGTAACTGCGCAGAGCTCCAAACTGAGTAAAATGACTTTTAAATGATACTGCAATCCAGTCTAAGTAGTTTTGGGGAGATTATTGACATTCAGCAGTTTTGTTACTTTATATTACCACCTTTTGTGTGGATGAATCATTTTATTTAAATTTTAACTTTGATATACGTCATTAAAGTCATAGTAACTCATTTACCACAACAACGCAGTTACTGCCGTTTTGCTTTGTAGGGCAGCGTAACGAGACGGTGTTGCAGTTGCATCAGGATCAGAGGGTGCATCCCAATATGTGACCTTGCCTCCTCCACTTGCCTCCTCCACTTGCTTCTCGTCATGATGACATCACTGACAACAGCATTATATTTCAATATCTTGCAAAAGCTCAATTGTAAAGTCTTTTTCTCATTTGCAATTGGGATGGTGGATGAGAAACAGTCCCTCAAAAGTTGTTGTGGCGAGGCTGACAGCTGGGAAACTTTATCGTTTTCTCCACGGAGGAGGGGCCAGGAGGCGGGATGAGGAGACAAGCACAAGTGGAGGAGGCAAGGACACATATTGGGATGCACCCAGAGTATCGTTAGCTAGTGCATCGTGGGGCAGCCGTCATTCTGAATGGCGTAAGATGCAAACAGTACAGCCAAACAGTACACACACACACACACACACACACACACACACACACACCCCACCCCCCCGTAACGGGACGGCGTGAAACTCGTGAATCCTGTCAGTATAAGCTCTCAACCAATAGGAAGCCAGCTGAGAGGGGAAGGGGGGTAGTGTGGGTAGTGTGTGTGTGTGTGTGTGTGTGTGTGTGTGTCACTCCTTGATCAGGCGATAGATGGTGTGTTGTGCTCCGTGGTCGCTGTTGGAGACCTCAAACACACACGCCATACACAGCAGCGTCTCCTGCGTGTCTCTATTGCTCACCACCTGTAACACACACACACACACACGATTATTATTAACACACACGCCATACACAGCAGCGTCTCCTGCGTGTCTCTATTGCTCACCACCTGCAACACACACACACACACGATTATTATTAACACACACGCCATACACAGCAGCGTCTCCTGCGTGTCTCTATTGCTCACCACCTGTAACACACACACACGATTATTATTAACACACACGCCATACACAGCAGCGTCTCCTGCGTGTCTCTATTGCTCACCACCTGCAACACACACACACACACACACACACGATTATTATTAACACACACGCCATACACAGCAGCGTCTCCTGCGTGTCTCTATTGCTCACCACCTGCAACACACACACACACACACACACACACGATTATTATTAACACACACGCCATACACAGCAGCGTCTCCTGCGTGTCTCTATTGCTCACCACCTGCAACACACACACACACACACACGATTATTATTAACACACACGCCATACACAGCAGCGTCTCCTGCGTGTCTCTATTGCTCACCACCTGCAACACACACACACACGATTATTATTAACACACACGCCATACACAGCAGCGTCTCCTGCGTGTCTCTATTGCTCACCACCTGCAACACACACACACACACACGATTATTATTAACACACACGCCATACACAGCAGCGTCTCCTGTGTGTCCCTATTGCTCACCACCTGTAACACACACACACACACACACGATTATTATTAACACACACGCCATACACAGCAGCGTCTCCTGCGTGTCTCTATTGCTCACCACCTGCAACACACACACACACACACACACACACACACACGATTATTATTAACACACACGCCATACACAGCAGCGTCTCCTGCGTGTCTCTATTGCTCACCACCTGCAACACACACACACACACACACGATTATTATTAACACACACGCCATACACAGCAGCGTCTCCTGCGTGTCTCTATTGCTCACCACCTGTAACACACACACACACACACACACACACGATTATTATTAACACACACGCCATACACAGCAGCGTCTCCTGTGTGTCTCTATTGCTCACCACCTGTAACACACACACACACACACGATTATTATTAACACACACGCCATACACAGCAGCGTCTCCTGCGTGTCTCTATTGCTCACCACCTGCAACACACACACACACACACGATTATTATTAACACACACGCCATACACAGCAGCGTCTCCTGCGTGTCTCTATTGCTCACCACCTGCAACACACACACACACACACACACGATTATTATTAACACACACGCCATACACAGCAGCGTCTCCTGTGTGTCTCTATTGCTCACCACCTGTAACACACACACACACACACGATTATTATTAACACACACGCCATACACAGCAGCGTCTCCTGCGTGTCTCTATTGCTCACCACCTGCAACACACACACACACACACACGATTATTATTAACACACACGCCATACACAGCAGCGTCTCCTGCGTGTCTCTATTGCTCACCACCTGCAACACACACACACACACACGATTATTATTAACACACACGCCATACAGAGCAGCGTCTCCTGCGTGTCTCTATTGCTCACCACCTGCAACACACACACACACACACACGATTATTATTAACACACACGCCATACACAGCAGCGTCTCCTGCGTGTCTCTATTGCTCACCACCTGCAACACACACACACACACACACGATTATTATTAACACACACGCCATACACAGCAGCGTCTCCTGCGTGTCTCTATTGCTCACCACCTGCAACACACACACACACACACACACACACACACACACACACACACACACACACGGGGACACACACGGACACACACACACACACACACACACACACACACACACACACACGCACACGCACACGCACACGCACACACTTATTATTAATACACATGTAATACATCATACATAGCAAAGCTATGCAAAGCAAAGCAGAGCTAGCTCCAGCGCATCCGTGTTACTGATTCACTTTTGACACAATTAAACACTTTTCAAAAGGTGCACTGTGCAGGATGGTGGCCAGAGTAGGTATTGCACTGTGCAGGATGGTGGCCAGAGTAGGTATTGCACTGTGCAGGATGGTGGCCAGAGTAGGTATTGCAACTACCGCTATGCTGCGCATTGAAACTGTGCTGCCTATTGTTGCCTTTTTAGACTTTTCATGAATTTTTACTAAATACTACTGTTAATATTTACTAGTATGACCAAAGTAGAGGTGCTCCGATCACCATTTTTTGGCCCGATCACCGATACCGATCACCAAAAATCTTTATCTGCCGATTACCGATCATTGCCGATCACAAAAATGATTTCCTATTTTTTTAATAGCATATTAATTATCCTTATTGAATACCATTTCTGCCCATAAACCAATCAATCTTAATTTGCACATGTCTATTATTAGGCTATTATTATTATTATTATTATTTTATTATTATTATTATTATTATTATTATTATTATTATCTTTCAGACTAGTGTTGGTAATACAGTCTACAGTATTAATCAATGTATAAGTTATTGCATAGAATAACTAAACTATTTAAGATTGAATTGAAACTGAAACATTACATCAAATAGTCTTCCACATACGAGAAAAAAACAACCTGTCGCTTTAAATGAGCAGCCTCGTGAGGAGAGCCCCTCCCCTCTCTGTCACCGTCCACAGTTCCAGTGCTCCACTGCCGTTTTGAATAAGTTTTGCCACATCTGTCGCCGTTTGGTGTTTCAGCGACTATCAAACTAATCGACTGACTGCCAATTACAACTTTGAAAACAATAATTGACATGTTTGTGCTGACAACGTGAAGTTGTCGCGTGCTGACCGAGGCAACTACACAGGTTATAACGTAAAATGGCTCACTGGCGAGTAGCCTAATACTCAATCGCAAATTACATTGTCAGGTAAACGGAGCATGGATCGGAAAATCAGATCATTGTTGATGCAGATATGGTTATGAATGGTGGAAATGAAGGGGGGAATGGCGAAAAGTTATAGACAAGCAAAGATGCCTTCTTTTGGTGCACTTGCAGCTGTGCAGAGCCAGCGCCTACATGCAGCGCCAGGTGTAAAGGCAAATGGTTGCGTGAGGAATTTAATATCTCTCGATCGGTTTTTTGATCGGCATGTTTTTCCGATCACCGATCAGGCTATTTTTGGCCATTATCTGCCGGTCATGATCGGCAGCCGAGCAATCGGAGCACCTCTAGACCAAAGTCAGTGTTTCCCCCAGAAGTTTTGTTCTTCAAGGTGGTGGGGCGTTAAGTTAGCCTGGTGAAGCAGCGCCACCCGCTGGACGGCAAAATGTTTTGTCTACGGGTGGGTCTGGCCTCGGATAATGATTCAATGAAGCCAGAATGCCATGAATCTGGCAAACCAATTACAACGCAAAGATGTGTTTTGAATCAAAGCGGGCAGGGTTTTGAGGGAAGGTTGTTCTCATCAACAATCTTCGTATGTATTATGCATCGAGGCCAGACTAAATTAGACATCCACATTTAGTCTGGTTTATCAGGCTAGCGTTAAAAGTGTATTTTTTGGCTGAGCAACTTTAGAAATGACATTCACAACATGAAATCTTTATTTTTTCAGGGGACCTAGTCAAGGTGGCCGCCTTAGCAATAAAGTGCTGGGAAAACCCTGAAACAGTAAATTTTACGATTAAAAATGTAAATTAAAATGGAAATTCAAAACGGAGATGGAGAAAGTGTGTCTGTGTGTGTATATGTGTGTGTGTGTATATGTGTGTGTGTGTGTGTGTGTGTGTGTGTGTGTGTGTGTGTGTGTGTGTGTTTACCAGTAGTATGGTGAAGTTTTCCAGTACGCTGTTCATCATGTATTTCTCTGGCAGGTGTTTGAGTTTGTGGATGAAGTTGATCATGTATTCACACATGGGGGAACGAGAGATGCGGAACACGAAACGACCGTTCTCAAAACGAGCATACTCCGTCTGGAACACACACACACGGACATACGCATGGACACACACACACACGCGCACACACACACACACACACACACACACACACACACACACACACACACACAGAGACAGACAGACAGACAGACAGACAGACAGACAGACACACACACACACACACACACACACACACGCGCAGACACACACAAAGAGCAGGTTAAAATGCTGCACACATAAACATGGAAGCAAACCTCTTCTATTACTTTTGCAGTCCAAGTGTACTTCGTTGTTTATAACGACGATAGAACTTAATTGCATTTGACCAATGTGCAGTTAAGACTTAGCATACTTTTACAGACATTAACAATAAACACAAGCACGCACGCGCTGCCCTCATCAGGCAAAGGGCAGTAACTACATATTTTGTCAAAGTTGAGTTTAGACTGAAAATGGTCTTCATTGGACCTCCTTTATCTTGTGACAAATGCCTATGGTCCAAATGTGTCTCGTTTCAGAGATATTGCTATGTCACATTATTATGTCAAATTTGCAGGAACTACAATGTCCAATCTGATAACAAGGCTTTGAAGGCATTTTTCTCAGTTTCAACGCTGGTCTAGATACCGCACTTTGGCTTTGTAGGGCAGTACAGTGCAGTCAAAAACAAACACACAAACACACAAACACACACACACACACACACACACACACACACACACACAGTAACTCACCTCCACCTTCTCCACGACCTGCTTCCCAAAAGAGCAGACCTTCGTGGAGCACGTGATGGTCATGTTGTCAGAGCTCTCGTATTGGCAGCTCACGCCGTATAACACGCCACTGTCCTCCTCAAGATTACAGCTGAGATCCGCCTACACACACACACACACACACACACACACACACACACACACACACACACACACACACACACACACACACACACACACACACACACACACACACACACACACACACACACATTTAAACTCTCGTACTGGCAACTGATGCCGTAGAACACAGACGCACGCACGCACGCACCCTTGTCAGCGTACATTGTAGAACACACACACACACACGCTCCGATACTGACAGCTCACACTGTATTATGCACACACACACACACACACACTAGAGCCCTCATACTGACAGCTCACAGCGTAGAACACACACACATAAGGATAAACAGTTTTCACAAGTGTCCACCAGATGGCGATGTTTCACTGCTATTCAGTCTGATGCAGGTCACCATCATCACTGCGCCTGTGTGTGTGTGTGTGTGTGTGTGTGTGTGTGTGTGTGTGTGTGTGTGTGTGTGTGTGTGTGTGTGTGTGTGTGTGTGTGTGTGTGTGTGTGTGTGTGTGTGTGTGTGTGTGTTACCCAGAACTTGATGAGGTAGAAGGCGTGTGCGGGGCCCTTGTTGAACAGCTCCTTCAGGCCGCCCGTCTTCTCGGGAAACTTGTCGTAGATCTGACGCACGTCAACACACTCCAACAGGGGATCCGAATGGGAGTACGAGGACTGGCCCATGTTGACAAACATGTGCTTATTGTACTGCAGGAAAAAAAACACAAGAAAACAACACAGTTAGAGACAGAGACAGAGAGAGAGAGAGAGAGAGGAGAGAGAGAGAGAGAGAGAGAGAGAGAGAGAGAGAGAGAGAGAGAGAGAGAGAGAGAGAGAGACAGACGGTGCCTTCTGAAGTCTGGATTTTGACCGATGTTGACAAACATGTGCTTATTGTAATACAGGAAGGAGAGAAGAAAGTAGGACCGTTGGGGAGAGAGAGTGTGTGTGTGTGTGTGTGTGTGCGTGTGTCAGAATGGGAATACAATGACTGGCGATACTGTGCCACGGGACAAGGAGGCAGACTCGTGATGCGCCCCGTGGCACAGTATCGTGTAACTCTGCATATTGCAATTTCCCGATTCAATACAATACCGTTACAGCCCCGCTAGCTAGAGCCCTGAGCACCAATCCATTTCTATTTTACAGGAATATGCGCAGCATAACAATGACTGTTCAATACAGTATGTGTGTCTTATCCCATTTTACCCTGGAGCGACATATACAGTGGTGCTCATATGTTTACATACCCCAGCAGAATATACGCTTTCTTGGCAATTTCTCACAAAATATGAAGGATTACACAAAAATAAATATCTTAAGCCAGTCACTAGCAATGAGTGAAAAAAAAAGTTTTTGTGTAATCCTTCATATTTTGTGAGAAATCGCAGAGAAAGCTTATATTCTGCTGGGGTATGTAAACATATGAGCACCACTGTATACGCTGCTAGGGATGCACGGTGTATTGGCCAGATGTAACGGTATCGGCCGATATTTGACATTTCTCAAAAAACATCGGACATCGGTCCG
This sequence comes from Engraulis encrasicolus, assembly GCF_034702125.1. Lineage (NCBI taxonomy): Eukaryota > Metazoa > Chordata > Actinopteri > Clupeiformes > Engraulidae > Engraulis > Engraulis encrasicolus. The sequence goes on along the minus strand of NW_026945621.1, from coordinate 327,915 downwards.
ATGGGTAAAACTGGGCCGATGTTAACGTCGATGTTTTTTTTTAATATGTTACGGTCTAAAAGATTGGACTTGACAGCAACTTTCATTGTTTGTCTTCTAGTTTGTTTCTATTTTTCATCTAATTTTATCACAGGGAGTTAAAAAGTTTTTTTTGAAATAAGAGGACATTCAAAAATTCACTTTGTTTGCATCATTGTCAGTCTGTATTAAATGCTATCTCTTTAAAAAAAAAAAAAAAAAACATTGTTATCGGTTAATATCAGTTATCGACCAAAACCATAATATCAATATCGGAATCGGACGAAATTTTTCACATTGTGCAAACCTATACGCTGCATTCAGGTTCTTGAGATTTCAGCTGTTTTATTCAAAATGTGGGTATGTTAGAGCTGAATGAACATATCCCAATGCAAAATGCCGGTCCTAGCTTTCAAATGCCACTGATTTCATGTTTTTATGTGCTTTGGAGGCTGAGATATTTAGGTTTTAAGGCGAGACACGGCAGGTGAAATCATCGTTTTTTCATGCCCTGGTCAAATCTGAGATTTTGGGCTAGTTTGCATCCTTAACTTGTTGTCTTTCACACTGGTGTGAAGAAAACGTCTAAAAAACAGTATTAGATAGTTATTTTATTACATTTGGTAGACTTGCGCTTGTGATTTTTAGGTTGATCTGTCGTGTTTTTCCTCTTGTTACGCACAGTGTTTATTTGCAACCGTTGGGTTTTATATGCCTTCCGAGGTCTCGTTGGAAAGCTTGAGTCTTCCCGCATATAGTCATGTATTCCAAATAAGGATATTTCCGCTGTGTCAACCACCAATCATTGATTTAGACAAGGCGAAAAAAACAGGAAGAGAAGGTTGAAACGAAATCCGATTGGCCGGAATGGGAGATTCGGCACTGTGATTGGTTCTAATCAGTCACGTGTCACTCTCGGCTGCAGTGGATTATTTTGGAGTGAGAAGTATCCAACAGAGCACTTCGTGTCTCCACTTCTTCAAGACGAATTGAAATTACAAGAGCCCGTGCTTACATGTAACAGAAAGCACGGAGAAACAATAAAGCAAACGACAATATATGTTTTAAAGTGAATTATTCGGTACGCTGTCGGCATTCGGTGGGCTCGCGTTTGCAATGCGTTGCCTACAGTTAGGTTACCCTCTCCTTGCACCACAACGAAATCTCTGTCAGTGCGCGTTTGAATTGAATAATCAACGAATTGGTACTCATTGTAGGCCTACTGTTTATTTAACGTGTTGTGCGATGTAGCTCACAATTGACTCACATAGCCTAATAAACACTCTTGTATCTTGTTTTCGAGTGAAGTGCACAGGTAAACATGCCGAGGTTGTTCCGAGGTGAAACCAGCCTGGCGACTAACTCTGTGATATTTTTCTTCCAATAGACCAGTATTTCTTAAGTTGATGGATATTGATTATTAGTCTATAATTGACTCCATTGGCACAGAAAAGATTACTTCCTTCAACATTATGGAAAGGGGCTTGTGTAAAAAGACTATCTTTGGATGAGGTAGTTGACCACCACGCATTGCAAAGCAGAGAGGCTGCTTGTCATCCTGCAACATGCTCACTTCCCAAAAGTCAGTAGCCTACAGTGGATATATGAAAAAAATGAAGCATGGACAATAAAATACACCCTGCTATATATTTTAAGTGAAGTAAAAACAAAGAAACAAACAAAAGTAGAGCTTTATCCATTGGCCCAGTGGTGTGCACAGGCAGAGAAGGCCCTTTCATGAACAAACAGAGAAGTGTCCCAATTTAGTTGTGTCATGTGGGCTGTTGCCAATCACTGGCATCTAGCAAATAGAGACCATTACACCATTACAAGTATAGTAAAATAATCCTATCTTTAAGGGTAGCCTAGCAGGAAACATTCTGTTTGTCCATAGGCCGAAGCTTAAGCCAACCTTAACATAACCAAAAACTAAATAATAATTAGGCCTAGGGCCTATAGGCCTACTAAAACCATAGGCCTAATCATGATTAAAAATAAACATGGTTTATAACTCCTTGCTGTCACAAATAAATAGGCCTATACCAGACTGTGCGGCTATTGTAGCGATAGGCCTATAGCTGTTCTGTCAAGTAGATGAGCTATATTCAATTTCAGCCTATTCATTCTCAATATTAAGGACCCTTTTGTGTGATCTTTTGGAAATATTATGGCCAGTAATACATGTTTAGAGAGGTCAACATGAACCTCTGATGCTATAACATCCATGGACCTACTCCACAGTTTGTGATTTTTAACCTGGCAGTTTCTGAGGCCTGTTAGGGCCTATTCTAACATATTGGTGCAAATTGGAGGACCAGCCATTCACTTCACCAGTTGGTAAGTGAAATAGTATGCTTCAAGTGCACAAATATGGCCTAGATATAGGTGATTTCACTCCAAAATTGGTTGTTGTAGTGAATGGCTGGAAGAAATAGGGGGTACAGGATTGCAACCTCGAAAGCCAGATCACTGATGATGGCACGGTACATGCCATGTGGATACCATTAATGATAAAATAAAAATATTCACCTGTTTTAAATGCAATAGAGTTATCAGTTTTAGTGTAATACATGCATATATTCATCCTACATTCATCCTAATGCCATTTTTTTATGTACGTTGTGGCTTTTACCAGAAATCTATGGCTTTTTGCCATACAAATCTTTAACGGCCATTTTCTCAAAATGAGGTTTTCCTCACACTCAAAGGCCTAAAACTCCACTTCTGTATGACTGACATACACCAAACTTTCCAGTCCTATTCCTGACTGTATATGGAAGATTCTGTCACAGGATTTTGTTGTTATATCATTCTAAGCCTGATTTATAGGACTTTTCCTCTTAAAATGAGGCGAAAAATCACATTTTCAGGGCTAATAGCAGTTTTTTAAGATTTTC
>NW_026945621.1:312500-315000 GCF_034702125.1 Engraulis encrasicolus | reverse complement strand
GGCTACATAGGTGCATAAAACAATCAGTACAATGTCACTGAATGCAGATTTCCTCATATCACCATGCTCATGGTATATTCTTGAAAAATTAAATGTACTCAAGGCATTTTTCTTGACAAGGCATGGATGTTCATGATTTAACCCCCTCTAGTTTTTTCTTAATAATAAAAAAAAATGAATTCACAGTTGCACTGCTAAAAAAAAATCGTAGTCACACATTAAATTGAACGTGGACATAATTTACCACTTATTTAGGCGCGGAAAAAATGGGGACACTTCTGGTTACATTCGGGACAATACAAAGTGGAATCCGGGACCATTGCGGGACACAAAGGAAAAAAGTTAATTTCGAGCCCTGCGCACACAGACACACACACACACACACACACAGACACACACACACACACACACACACACACCATCTTCTTACAGGCCGGCACCCACACACAAACACACAAACACGCACACACAAACACACAAACACACATTCACACACTCACACACACGTCTAGACACACTTATACCAGCAGGGGGAGCAGTGGAGACACATCACATGGTATCACATTACATTACATTACATTACATCATATTCTGCATCATCTCTGCAAGTTCTCACCAGTAAGGAACATCATCACATAGACATGCCGTACATTTTGGCTAACTTTAACGGCAATGTCCTCTTCTATACGGACTTATCATACTTTAACAGTTCTTCCGCCAAACCAACTTCAGGATTTAACTGCATGTCCATTTCCTAGAGCAATTTACAATGAGGAAAAATATACATCTAGCCATCACACACACGCGCACACACACTCCTGTGTCTCACCCACACACACACACACACACAGACACCCCCCCCACACACACACACACACACACGTGCACACACTCCTGTGTCTCACCCACACACACACAGCCCCCCCCCACACTCACACACACACGTGCACACACTCCTGTGTCTCACCCAGACACACACGCACCCCCCCACACACTCCTGTGTCTCACCCCCCCCCCCCCCCCCCCCCCCCCCCCCCCCCCCCCCCCCCCCCCCCCCCCCCCCACCCCCCCCACCCCCACCCCCCCCCAAACCACACACACACCCCCCCCCCACACACACCCACACCCACACACACCCCCCCCCACACACACACACACACACACACACACACACACACACACACACACACACACACACACACACACACTCCTCTTCTGCTCCTCACCTGTTTGCGTGTCCTGGTCTTGCCGGTCCTCAGCTTGATGTATCTGGCAATCAACTCATTACGCCCTGGGACACACACACACACACGCACACACACACGCACGCACACACACACACACGCACACACACAGAGACACAAACGCAGAGAGATAAGACAAACATACACACACAGATTACAGAAGGTCACACACACACACACACACACACACACAGATAACACAGAAACACACATACAAACAGTAATAAAAGGTCACACACACACACACACCGTAATAACACAGGTCGCACACACATAACACAGAAACACGCGCACACAAACACACACAAGAGAGCAGGGTGGCTGTTGTCAAAATCAATCAAAACACTGAACCCTTTGACCTGCTAACCTACAGTTCACTGTGTGTGTGTGTGTGTGTGTGTGTGTGTGTGTGTGTGTGTGTGTGTGTGTGTGTGTGTGTGTGTGTGTGTGTGTGTGTGTGTGTGTGCATGTGTGTTGTGTGCAGTAGAGGCTTAATCTAGTTTAACCCTGGGCATTGTATAACGCCCTTAGGTATCAAGCACACAGCCACTGGTGCATTTAGCATATGCACTCTTGCACTCACACACACACACGCATTGCACTCAGTCGCACGCACGCACGAACGCACGCACGCACGCGCACGCGCACACGCACACGCACACGCACACGCACACGCACACGCACACACACACACACACACACACACACACACACACACACACACACACACTAACTGTTTTGTTGATTTCCTTACACGCGCTAACAGTGTAGATGTTCGTCCTAACGGTAGGGACACATAGACGCGAATTTGGCCAAGCGAAGTGAACTTCACCATTCATGCCTATGAGAGAGGCGAAGGCAAGCGAAGGCAAGCGAACAGGAGCGAAGCGAAGCGAAATTATAAAACCAAGTTTAATATTATGCAAATAAGGAGCGAATTCGCCTGTGGCGGCCCAATCAAATCAACAATATAACTGTTCCATTGCATTTGATTCGCTGTGACGACCTGATGATGGTTGAGCTGAATTTCGCCTCTCTTTCACCTCGCTCGTTTCGCCTCTCTTCTCTTGGCCTCGCTCGTTTCGCCTGCTATGTGTCCCTACTGTAACTCTATGACACCTCTCAAACACACACACACACACAAACACACACACACACACACATTCCTTGTAAACAGAAACCAACAGTTCTGCAGAAAGCATGCGCGTGCACACAAACACACACTCTTGCACTTTAAATGTCTGTATGAGCACTGT
>NW_026945621.1:305000-307500 GCF_034702125.1 Engraulis encrasicolus | reverse complement strand
TCATCTCTAGTATTCCTAGCAGGAGACTTGCGGCAGGCAGTCTCACCCAGAGGTGCTGCAGAGTTCCATTCAAGTGAATAGCTATAGTTAATAAACAAAGCATCATCACATTACTTTCTGGAGTTGTTGGCGAGTTTCTGGAATTATGTGATTCAATCCACAAGTACCTGTGATTACGCCAAGAGTAAGATAATAACTTCTTGTTTTTTGGATTTTGACCAAATTAGCTTCGTTGGTCTGGGTGTCAGATCAGGCAGACTCCAGGTTATGTGTTTGTTAGCATGCTTTTAGCATGTTTTTAGCGCACTGCTAGTTTGTGTAATGCTCATTTTTAGCTGAGCAGTCATCTTACCTAGACCTACAAGCACACAGCCTACCTAAATGTCCGTGATAAGTGATAGAAAATAATACATATTTGTTGATATTGGTGCTGTGTGCTCAATTCACATGATTTCCAGAGCCATTCAAGTTTTAACTTGGGCTACAAGTTTGACATGGCTGCTAGCTTTGCCATGTTTTAATCTGCATTCACACCTCTAAGTACCGTCTTCTTAATAAGTGCTGAACGATCGCAAAACAATAATGGCTGGTTGAATGCATGTTGTTAATGGGCCATTAGGCTACATCTCTGGTTGGAATAGCCTTTTACCAGTCACTGACTGGGGGAAAGAACAACTTCAGCTTGATATCAGGTCTAACTGGGGCAATTTTAATGGTAAAAAAATATGGATAAATATTCGAATATATTCGAATATTGTTTTTAATTTAGAAACGAACTTCGACTATGATTTTTGGGCAAAAGTCAAAGCCCTAGCGTGTGTGTGTGTGTGTGTGTGTGTGTGTGTGTGTGTACCTGAAAGCTCTGTTCTATGTCGGGGCTCCAGACTCCCTCTGCGTCGCCCTCTTGTGGCCGGTCGCCACCATCGCTCATCCGCTCCAGATCGTCACTCCCATCTCCCCCCTCACTACCACTCCAACTAGCCTCCATACACACTACAGAGAGAACACACACACACACACACACACACACACACACACACACACACACACACACACACACACACACACACACACACACACACACACACACACACACGTTAGTCATCATCATCATCATCGTCACTCCCATCGCCCCCCTCACTACCACTCCAACTAGCCTCCATACACACTAGAGAGAACACACACACACACACACACACACACACACACACACACACACACACACACACACACACACACACGTTAGTCATCATCATCGTCATCATCTTCATCATCACTCCCATTGCCCCCCTCACTACCGCTCCATACACACTAGAGATATCACACACACACACACACACACACACACACACACACACACACACACACACACACACACACACACACACACACACGTTAGTCATCATCATCATCGTCACTCCCATCTCCCCCCTCACTACCACTCCAACTAGAATCCATACACACTATAGAAAACACACACACACACACACACACACACGTTAGTCATCATCATCATCATCATCATCATCGTCATCAGCACCCCCATCTCCCCCCTCACTACCACTCCAACTAGCCTCCATACACACTACAGAGAGAAGACACACACACACACACACACACACACACACACACACACACACACACACGTTAGTCATCATCATCATCATCATCATCGTCACTCCCATCTCCCCCCTCACTACCACTCCAACTAGCCTCCATACACACTACAGAGAGAACACACACACACACACACACACACACACACACACACACACACACACACACACACACACACACACACGGTCAGCTCCAGGTCACTAGGTGCATCTCAGTACAGTGATGGAGGACAGACAGAAAGGCACATTAAGAGCACAGGGAGTTTGAACCAACAGCTAACATGTGGCAGCCGTGGCCTTTACACCAGAGGGTTGCAGGTTTGAATCCCACTAGGGATGCACGATGTATCGGCCAGATGTATCGGTATCGGCCGATATTCAACACATCGGACATCGGTCTGATGGGTAAAACTGGGCCGATGTTAACGCCAATGTTTTTTTTAATATGTTACGGTTCTAAAAGAATGGACTTGACGATGACTTTCGCTGTTTTTTTTCTTCTATTTTGTCTCTATTTTTAGATGCGTCCCAGCATCTCTATAAGAGGGTCTGTCTGTCCGTCCGTCCGTCCGTCCGTCCGTCTGAAACGCATTTGTCTGAAACGCATTCCTTCAATTGTTCCTTACTGTGGCCACAAGGCGGCAGAGTTGCCATTTTGGACCGGAGCGAATGCGTGCAAGCCAATTGTTCCTTACTGTGGCCACAAGGTGGCAGACTTGCCATTTTGGACCGGAGCGAATGCGTGCAAGCCAGAACATATTACTAAACAGGCAAGACGGCTGATGGCATTGTGAGACAACTGAGGGGGGCATTCAATTTTCGCTATTGTTTTGCGTTTGGACAATGGGAGGCAACTTTATTTTGGTTCGTCAGAAACTCGCGGA
>NW_026945621.1:287500-300000 GCF_034702125.1 Engraulis encrasicolus | reverse complement strand
TGGGGTCTTCAATGAAAAGGGTATATTGCCGCCCCGAACGCCAGCCAAGGCTGCATCGCCGACCTCGCACTCCACTCCGTCTAGTCCGTCTGAGGCTGTCCGCTTGCGCGAGCTAGATCTCGAACAGCGACGGTTAGAGTTAGAAACTGACCTCGCAAAACAGCGACTTGACATAGAGCGTGAGCGTCTTAGGTTGGATGCCGAAAAGGCTAAAAGTAAAACTGTGTTTGACGTGGCGAAAAATATCAAGTTGGTGCCCCCCTTCTCTGATACCGACGTAGAGCGGTATTTTCCGCATTTCGAGAGGGTGGCAACCAATTTCGCGTGGCCAAAAGAACAATGGGCTTCGCTTCTCCAGTGTGTTTTAACTGGGAAAGCCCAGGAGATCTACTCGTGTCTTCCTCTCGACAAGAGTCTTGTTTACGACGACGTAAAGAGTGCCGTACTCCGTGGTTGCCAGTTAACCCCCGAGGCGTATCGCCAGACATTCCGAAAACTCCGTAAAAAAACAGACCAGACGTATGTCGAGTTTGGCCGGCTAAAGGAAACTTCGTTTGATCGCTGGTGCGATGTAGTTAACGCAAGTGACCGCGCAAAACTACGCGAGTTAATCCTCCTCGAGGAATTCCTCAACTGTCTGCCACCTTCTGTTGCAACACACGTCAGCGAACAGAAGCCCCAAACTCTGTCTGCTGCATGTGTTCTAGCAGACGAGTACACTCTCATTCACCAGGACCGTGCCAAGCCTCGCCCATCGTCTCCTGTGTCTAGCAAACGTAATGGCACAAAGTCGCCGTCTGTACCGTCTGATAACCCAAGTTGTTTCTACTGCAAGAAATCTGACCATGTCATTGCTGACTGTCCTAAATTGAAGCTTAAACGTGCGCGTGATGCTAACACCACGACAGTGAGTTTGGTGCACACACTTTCGCCTCTACAGCGTTGTTCCAATAATGTCACAACCACCGACGAATCGTTGTATGAACCGTTCCTGTTAGACGGATCCGTGTCCGTGTCTGGTGCCGCTCCAGTGCCAGTACGCATGTTACGCGACACCGGCGCGAATCAAACTATCCTTCTACAGGGGGTCCTCCCGTTGTCAGAGCGCACTGCCACAGGCAGTAGCGTGCTGGTTCGTGGCATTGGAAAGGGGGTATCTAGGATGCCTCTCCACCGTGTTTTATTGCGGTCTGACCTTGTTAGTGGCGAAGTGACTGTTGCTGTCCATAACTCTCTACCTGTCCCCGGCGTCACACTGCTGTTAGGTAACGACATAGGCCGTGGCAGCGTGTTTAGCTGTGACGCACCGCTTGAAGTAGTGGCAACACCATTGGTATCTAACACACCCGATCAATGTGAGCGCGAGCATCCTGAAGTGTTTTCCGCCAATGTAGTGACGCGCGCGCAAGCTAAGAAGGCTGCTGAGTCTAAAGTAGTTCCAGACATCTCTCTAGCCGACACCTTTATGATAAAGCCAGAGGCGTGCGCTAGACTCAAGGAAAAAGGTCCTAAAAATAAGGTCGTGTTAGATCCAGCAATGCCTAAATTACTGCATGATGGTCCTGACTTTTCTTTGTCCCCATCTGAGCTGATTAAGCAGCAAAAAGCGGATGATAGTCTCGTAACCTGTTTCAACTCTCTGTGTTCTGACTCGGAAATAGGCACTGTCACCCAGGGTTACTACCTACACAATGGTATTCTCATGAGAAAGTCCGAGGACCAGCCGCCAGTTCCGCAGATAGTAGTACCGTTCAAATACCGCTCCGCCATCCTGAGTTTGGCCCACGACGGTCTTGCTGGCCATAGTGGCGTGGCTAAAACATTCGATCGTATAAGGCGACATTTCTTCTGGCCCGGTGTCAGGCGTGACGTAACCCAGTTCTGTCAGTCATGTCACCCCTGTCAGCTCGCTGGGAAGCCGAACCAGTTAATTCCACCTGCGCCGTTGCACCCCATACCGGCTATAGGCCAGCCGTTTGAACGTGTCATTATCGACTGCGTTGGTCCGCTCCCCAGATCAAGAAGTGGTTATCAATATCTGTTAACTGTCATGTGCGCGTCCACGCGCTACCCTGAGGCCATCCCCCTCCGAAAAATTACCACGAAGGCAATCATGAGAGCTTTACTGCGTTTCTTCTCGTTCGTTGGCTTACCTCGTGAAATCCAGAGCGACCAGGGCACCAATTTTATGTCCAAGGCGTTTGCCAAAGCCCTCAAGGCACTCCAGATCACCCATCGCGTGTCCTCTGCATTTCATCCTGCCAGTCAGGGTGCATTGGAGAGGTACCATCAAACACTCAAACGTATGCTCCGTGCGTATATTCTGGAAACTGGAGCGTCTTGGGAAGACGCCGTCCCTTGGCTGCTGTTTGCCTCTCGCGAAGTGGTGCAAGAATCCACCGGTTTCAGTCCGGCGGAACTTGTATTCGCTCATCAACTGCGTACACCCCTGACAGTCCTGAGCGAGCGCTGGATTGGTGCTGGCCCGCCAAAAAGCTTGTTGCAATTTGTAAGTGACTTCCGCACACACTTGCACCAAGCTCGCGCTATTGCAAGAGCCAACTTAGAATGCGCGCAGTCTGAGATGAAGCGACGATTCGATCGAAAAGCTCGTAACCGCAGCTTCGCAGTCGGTGACAAAGTCCTCATGTTGATGCCTATTCCGGGTTCTGTTTTTCAGGCCAAATATCGTGGCCCTTACAGTATCGAGAAGAAACTGTCCGACGTGGATTATGTGATTGCTACGCCAGATAAGCGCTTCAGTTCCCGCGTTTGTCACGTTAATATGTTGAAGCCTTATCTCATTCGCCAGTCGCCTGATCCACCTGTTGTCCTCCTCTCATTGGCTGAGAGCGAGGATTCTGATGCGGCCCCGTTGCGATGTGTCGTTCAGGGCCGCCTAAACAATACTGAGATGTTAGCAACCTTGCCAATCCATTTATCGCATTTGACTACTGAACAACGGCGTGATATTGTCTCATTAATCCACGAGTTCCCGGAGATATTCCGCGATGTCCCTTCCAGGACAAACGTTCTATTGCATGACATCGATGTGGGAACCAGTCCCCCAATTAAACAGCATCCATACAGGGTTAACCCGACCAAACGTGCTGTCTTGCGGCATGAAACGGATTATCTCCTGTCCAACAAACTGGCTGAACCGAGTGTCAGTCCATGGAGTTCGCCCTGCATTTTAGTCTTGAAGAGCGACTCTTCGTATCGCTTCTGTACCGACTACCGCCGTTCACCGTTCCCGACAGCTATCTAATGCCTCGGGTAGATGACTGTGTTGACAGGGTCGGATCCGCCACGTTTGTTTCCAAATTAGACTTGCTAAAGGGTTATTGGCAAGTGGGCCTCACCCCCAGAGCAAGACTAATTTCTGCTTTTGTGACTCCGGATGCATTTTTGCAGTACAATGTCATGGCGTTTGGAATGCGTAATGCCGGTGCTACTTTCCAACGTCTCGTTAATCTGGTTTTGTCGGGCGTGTCTAACTGTGATGCCTATTTGGACGACGTCGTTTTGCATGACCATACATGGTCTGAACATTTGGCTCGGTTGCGTGAGGTCTTCCGACGGCTCTCTGCAGCGTCGCTCACAGTCAATCTTGCCAAATGCGACTTCGGAAAAGCAACCGTTACCTACTTGGGTCGCATAGTGGGTGGTGGTATGGTTCGCCCTGTGGCGGCCAAAGTTGAAGCTGTGCAAGGTTACCCTGTACCCTGTGACAGACGTGCCCTGCGCAGATTCTTGGGTTTAGTGGGTTATTTATCGCGGCTTCTGCAAAAACTTTGCCGCCGTCGTTTCGCCTCTCACTGATTTGCTCAGTCCGAAGTCCGCCTTCCTGTGGTCCAATGATTGTCAGAGGTCGTTTGAAAATGTCAAAACGCTCTTGATGTCAGCGCCTGTCTTGGTGGCGCCTGACTTCTCGAAGCCGTTCAGCCTAGCCATTGATGCCAGTGATACAGGCGCGGGAGCTGTCCTTCTCCAGAGTGCTGAAATGCACGAGCACCCGGTCTGCTTCTTCTCCAAGAAATTCAACCGTGCGCAGCGTAACTATGCCACAATAGAGAAAGAAGCCCTGGCGCTCGTGTTGGCGATCCAGCATTTCGAGGTGTATTTGGGTTCGTCGTCACAGCCAATTGTCGTTTATACTGACCACGACCCCCTCAAATTCCTGAACAGAATGTTCAACAGCAACCGCCGCCTCATGCGCTGGAGTCTACTGCTTCAGCCGTTTGATCTCCGCATCTCGCACGTTCGCGGCAAGGACAACGTCGTACCCGACGCTTTGTCCCGAGCCGTGGCTCCTGAGCGTTCTGTTGATACGACGTTCCCGTCCATCTAAACAGTTATTTAATCCTGACTTAGGCCCTACCTAAATTTCCTTCTTCCCCCAAGTGTCATCAGCATGTCCGCCGTTTGTAATGTCGGCTGGTGACACCTGTACATCTTGTGTTGTGGTGATGGGTTTTGGTGTACACTATTAGTGTAAAAATGTTTATCTATTGGTGCATAATTTTATGCAATATTTGCATACTATTATGCACCCTCCTTTTTCTTGTTTTTCTTTTTTTGGAGACTAGAGTCACCATTTTGCGGTGGGGGTGTTACCACCAGTCTTAGTTGGTTTTTGCTTTTTTCCCCCTGCTAATTGTTTTTCATTTCACCCCTCAAATGCAGTGATTGCTATTAACAGAGCGGCCGGGCTGGGAAGTGGAGACACCTGTGGCCAGGGGAGGAGCACTGCCTATTTAACCAAAGGGTTGACTCCTGCTCCTCGACTTCCGGCTTGGCACTTCCACTTCGAAGCCCGCTGACTACTGCTGCTTGGCTGTTGCGCTCTTGCCATTTTGACATTTTTGGTCTTTTGCCTTTTTCTCTGTTTTGTACCTGCTGTTTTTCGCCTACACGGCATTGACGATTCTTATTTTGGATTGGAGCACGGCTCCTTTATTTTGTTACATTCCCCCCTAGACTTACGAGTTCGGGATTCTTTTGTTACCCCCTAGACTAACGAGCGTAATAAATATCATCGTAGAACCTTTTTTCTGGTTTTGGTGTCCTTCTATGTTACCGTTTGTAACATACTACTTTCACACTGTGTGTGTGTGTGTGTGTGTGTGTGTGTGTGTGTGTGTTGTTGGGAAGGGAACACTACTCCAGCTGCTGCAGGAAAAGGCCAGGCCCACACTTCCTGTGACACACACACACTTGCACGCACGCACGCACACACACACGCACGCACACACACACACGCGCGTTGCCGCTCTCTCTCTCGCTCAACACACTCATAATCAAAGAGCCTGTCTCTCTTCAACACACTCTCATGATGGAGTCTGACTCACACACACACTGCCTGGATTTCTCATCCCTGTGTGTGTGTGTGTGTGTGTGTGTGTGTGTGTGTGTGTGTGTGTGTGTGTGTGTGTGAGAGAGAGCTGACTCTGCGTCCTGTGTGTGTCCTTATGTGGCTCTGGTCCGTGTGTGTGTGTGTGTGTGTGTGTGTCCTGACATAGCTCTGGTCCTAACATGTGTTCTGTGTTATACTGTTGGCTCCAATGCAGAGCGAAACAGAGTTGCGGTCGCTACACTGCAAACGCCCAACACACACACACACACACACACACACACACACACACACACAAGAAGAGAGTGTGTGTGTGTGTGTGTGTGTGTGTGTGTGTGTGTGTGTGTGCTCCCTCTTCTGTGGTTATTTTAACTGCAGACAGACTAATGAGCAGGAAAATGCTGCTTACAGCCCTCTCTCTCTTTCTCTCTCTCTTTATTATATCCCTCGCTTTCTCTCTCTTTATTATATCCCTCGCTTTCTCCAGCTTTCTCTTTTCATCTCTCTCTCTTTCTCTCTCTTTATTATATCCCTCGCTTTCTCCAGCTTTCTCTTCCTCTCTCTCCCTCTCTCTCTATTTTTGTATGACTACCTCCATTTCTCCTTCTTCTCTTTTTCTCTCCATTCCCCTTCATCATCCACTCCATGATTACATCTCTCTCCACTCATCTCTCGTCTTCCCTTTCCCTCTTTCCATCTAACCTTCTTTCTCCTCATCCCTCTCTTTCCATCTATCCCTCTTTCTCCTCATCCCTCTTTCTCCTCATCTCTCTCTCTCCTCATCCCTCTTTCTCCTCATCTCTCGTTCTCCTCATCCCTCGTTCTCCTCATCCCTCGTTCTCCTCATCCCTCGTTCTCCTCATCCCTTTCTCCTCATCCCTCTTTCTCCTCATCTCTCTCTCTCCTCATCTTATCTCTGCATCCCTCTCTTCCTCTCCTCCATCAACTGCCATACCTCTCTCTCTTTCTTTCTCCTCATCCCTCTCTCTTTCTCCTCATCCCTCTTTCTCCTCATCTCTCTCATTCTCCTCATCTCGCATCTCTCTCATTCTCCTCATCTCTCATTCTCCTCATCTCATCTCTTTTTCTCCTCATCTCTCTTTCTCCTCATCTCATCTCTCTTTCTCCTCATCTCCTCATCTCTCTTTTTCCTCTCTCTTTCTCATCTCTCTTTCTCCTCATCCCTCTTTCTCCTCCTCTCTCTTTCTCCTCATCTCTCTTTCTCCTCATCTCTTTCTCTTTCTCATCTCTCTTTCTCCTCATCCCTCTTTCTCCTCCTCTCTCTTTCTCCTCCTCTCTCTTTCTCCTCATCCCTCTCTTTCTCTCCATCTAACCTCCTTTCTCCTCATTTCTCTCCATTTCTATTTCTCCTCATCCCTCTTTCTCCTCATCTTATCTCTGCATTCCTCTCTCTCTCTCTCTCTCTCTCCTCCTCATCTCTCTTTCCATCCATCCTTCTTTCTCCTCATCTCTCTTTCTCCTCATCTCTCTTTCCATCCATCCTTCTCTCTCCTCATCTCTTTTTCTCCTCATCTCTCTCTCCTCATCTCTCTCTCCTCATCTCTCTTTCCATCTATCCTTCTTTCTCTTCATCCCTCTCTTTCTCTCCATCTAACCTCCTTTCTCCTCATCTCTCTGTCTGTCTAACCGGGTCAAAGACGTGCAAAATGGCATTGTCATTCAGTGTAACGCATGCCTCCTGCTGACTGTAACTGTAAAAAACATGACTCTTTTTATTTATTTATTCTTACAGGGAATTCATGAAAGCCTCGGCTGTCATCCATTCCCTTAAAACTATTTAAAAATATTGTTTTTTTGCAGTTACAGCCGGCGGAAGGTGTCCGTAACACTGAATGACAAAGACGTCTTTGACCCACCCTCCTTTCTCCTCATCTTATCTCCGCATCCCTCTCTTCCTCTCCTCAATCAGCTGCCATTATACCTTCATCCTTTTTCTTGCTTTTCATTCTTCCATCTCTCCCTCCCTGCCATCTCTCTCTCTCACACACACACGGGTAGAAGACGTCCAACATGTCCTTCAGTGCAACGGATACTTTTGCTTACTGTAAATGCAAAAAAAGAGATGTTTTTGAAATTATTTTTTTGGCTTGGCTTTCATGCATTCACTTTTCCAAACAATATTTTGATATTTCATGGTTTTCAGTTACAGTAAGCAAAAGCATCCATTAGCACTGAAGGACAGTGTCGTGTTGGACGTCTTTTACCCAGTACGTACACGCTCTTAAAAAGGAACCTACCACCCTTTTTTGATTTTCACATATTTGCAGTATTTCCCTGCATTATTCATGAATGTAATTTCCGTTTGCATTGCCCCATTTAATAGTATAGCCAAATTAGGCATAGTAATGCAAGTCTATTGTATAAAATAAAACATCATCAAATGTACTTTTAAAACACTTTAAAATGAGCGTAAAATCCACCAGAGAATTAAACAGCAATTTAATTCCGTCCAGTGATCACTTGTGGCTTGATGCTAAAGTTACCAGTTACTTCCAGTGATTATGCTAAGCTATGCTAATAATTCTTATCCAATAAATCTACGGTAAGTACTGAAAAAACTGAGAAGAAAATTATATGCATATTCATGAATAATGCTTGGAAATACTGCAAACGGGAGAACATCAAAAAGAGTGGTCTGTTCCTTTAAAGTGATACTGTCCCATTTTTGGAAATAAGATTACACCGCCCCACCGCCGAGTTAAATAATAGGGTATTACCGTTCTTCTATACTTTCAACCATTTTCTTGGTATGGAAGTGCAAATTTTACCTCCAAGCTAGCAGTTAACACTGAGTCCTATGAGACCAGTTAGCCGCCAGCTGGTCTCATAGGACTCAATGTTAACTGCTGGCTTGGAGGTAAAATCTGCACTGCCATACCCAGAGAACGGTTGAAAGTAGGGATGAAAATGATTAATAGACTTTAGATTAGTTGTCGAGCAAGAGGTTGCTCGATCAAAATGTATTAATCGCGATTAATCGCTAGAGGGCGCTAGAGACTGTTGAGTAGTTCTAGTTCTAGTCCTATTCAAATCCATGGTGCGCAGATTTTATCTATTAAATCGTCATTGCAACTTCTAGAGTTCTTGTGGGTCTTTTGGAGATGTGTACTTGAATCTGTGATTATGCCAAGCCCAATTGTGTAAGTTGTTACTGTTTGAATTATGAGAAAAACGATCTTTCAAGACAGGCAAATGTCACTGCAAGCAGCATTTCACTGTAGGGTTAAGCTTGCTATGTTAGCTTAGTGTGCTAACTAGCGAAATCACAAACGTAGTCATTTCAAATTGTGAGCTGTAATTTTAATCACTAACACCCTGTCAGATATCAAGACTAGTATTAGCTGAACTGGGCATGGTAGTATATGACCATGCATGAAGAGGAGCACCATCTGTTCAATTTCAGGTGAATCCATGTTAGCTGTAAGTGGTGTTGTCAAAGCTCCATTCATTCTCAATGGAGCCTGTTAGCTTATTAGCTCTCCTTACAGACACAGGAAATAGCTTTTTTTTTGTTCAGAAACGAACTTTGTTGACATTACTATGCATTATGGACAACAACACACCACCCAAAAGATAGCATTTCTTTATTTTGAAGCGTATAAAATTAAAATGCTTGTGGTTGATCATGCTGGCTGACACACCTATATGCAGACAAGTTCTGATCACGTTTCACTCAACGTTGTCTGTCATCATATCTCATGCAACTGCAAGGCGACAGAGGGGGCGTGGGGCTACTAGTTCACTCCTGGGTGAAACCAAGCAATGCCCCCCAAAGGTGGTGTGGAGATGCCATAGAAAACATGTCTGCTTTCTTTTCCTAATGCATAATTACTTGAGGAATATATAATACAATATAACATAATGTAGGCCTAATTCTCATAATATAATTTAATACTAGAAAAGTGCTCCGAGATCACATACCTCCGCCAGGCATGGCATAATTAGATAATTGACAAAAATAATCACTTTTCCAATATGAACGAGTATATTCCTTTCAGAACTTTCAAAATGACACATTCATGTCAGTTCAGTCATTTGCAAAAGCTACCTGGTTTGAAAACTTGTGATCACGCGCTGATAGAGCCTAATTAATGAAGAGCAGCGCTGTAGTCTACTTTTTTTGAAATGGGTATACAGTACATTTGAGCATTTTTGAAGTGGGTATACTGTATATATATTTGCTATTCAAAACAATGGATCAATCAATTTTAAGTGGGTATACTGAAATCCCTAAAATTTAGAAGTGGTTATACCCGCGTTCTACATAGACTACACCACTGATGAAGGGAATGTAATGATTTTGACCAACAAAACTAAAACAACTACAGAAGGGTAAGGCCTCTTTTTTTGCCTACGATGGTAGGCCCCTATGTTCTCATGAGCCACTGGTTGGTCTTGGCGCTGTCGGTTGAAGCAGCATTTGCTTCCCCCCATTCCTCAAATCACTATTCACTAAGGCTGTAACGATATTGCATCGAACCGAGGTATCGCGGTACGCAGACCCACGAACCCCTATCGCGAAACTGCCTCGCAGAATCGCGATGCGCCCTTTAAAAGTTGTTACCAAAGTTCTTCCCTAACAAAATCTCTGTTGTTACTCCTCAGTCTAGAAAACAGCAGCATAAAGGCAAATGTTTGCATATGCGCTTAAAAAAGACAAGTAGAAAAGGGGCGCACATGTGCGAGTAACACTTCCATTCATCCCTCTCTTATAAAATGTTCCGTCCAACCAGCACGTGCATTTGTTATTATCAATTGCCTGAGCAACCTCCGCGAGACGAAACACTTGGAAACGTCGGAAGGTAAAGCACAGAAATGAACAACAGACCCAAGAAGGCTTTATCAAACGTGTGAAGGTGTTAAGATTCATGCATGCGCCGATGCTGTTGAGTGGAGATAGACGTTGAGCAGAGAGAGAGAAAGAGAGCGAGAGAGCGAGATGCTCCGCCTGCCCAAATTCATAAACCACGCGACGCAGTGTCTGAAGTCGGGCGAACGTTGAGGTCGATGTGGATATTAATAGGCAGCGTTATTCTTCCCCGCATTGACCGCCTGCCTAGCGAAAACATGCTCCATTTCAGCCTGCATCCATTCCCGCTCTTGACAAAATGTCAAATCACAAAACCAAACAAAGGACAACGTGCCTGTTGCATAGTGAGAACATAGGCTAACTGAGTTTCGAGTTTTGTTTGTATAAGCGTGCGCGCGCTGCTGCACGATCAAAAAAGTTAAAAAAAAAAAATAGGCTATTAAACATCAAAATTAAGTGTTGCATCAAAAAATTGAAGAGCAGGAAACTGTGGCACTCCGTTTTCTTATTTTTTAATAGTACAATGGCAAATAGACTGCCCGACGCGTTTCGACACAAGGTCTTTGTCAGGGTGTTAAGTGTTGCATTTTTGTAAGTAACTTCACACAACATGTTTCCTGACGAAATATGACCAGTGTTGTTTCAGTTAATGTTTGGATATTAATTGGATAATGTTTGATAATGTGAGACAGTTGTTAGACTAATACTATTAGTCTAACAACTGTCTCACATTATCAAACATTAAATCCTATTAGTAATAGGCTACCTACTGGAACCCTGACCCTTCTCTCTCCGTCTCTGTCTCCCTCACACACGTTCAGCATCTCAGCATCATATGATCTAAGCCTATTAATAAGCAGCCTACTTTTCCTTGGTGAACTAATATCCCTTATTGTGCTTTGATGTCAACACCTGGGGAACAGGTTGCAGTGGTATATCTGCAGCATCATTTAGGTACACCTACAAAATTAATGTAGGCAGGTAGGCCTACATGCAAAAAGAAATCATATATATAGCCTATATAGGCCTATAATTTATTTTCTTCTTTTTTTCCTTTAAAAATAAAATAAAATCGTGGGGCATATCGAACCGTGGGTCATATATCGTGATACAAACCGAATCGTGGGTTGGGTGTATCGTTACAGCCTTACTATTCACCGTTAATCAGTCCACGGGCATTGCTTTTGGAATTTGTGGTCTATCTCGCAACTGGGCTTAATTTTAAATTTAGTGAAGGGGGTGTTTGACCAGCATTGTGAACTTACACAGCCATAAATTCCATATTTTTGGCGATGGTACCCAATTAATTCGACATTGTCAACCAAATCTGCGGTGGTCACTGTCCATCTCGCAACAATTCACACATATTTTAGGCAGCGGATTGATTTTACATGATTGTTTGTTAACTTCAACGAGGGTGTAGCAGGTTATAGGCTGCCTGCTGATGAGCAACTTTTTAGGTTGATAGCAGCACTGGTGTGTGGGAGCTGGCGTCAAAGGAGTCAGTCCCACCCTGTTCCAGCAACCGTTTAGAATGGCGCAGGCTCACCCGTGTGGAATATTTGCCCGTGCTCTGCAATTATGCATGCTGTCGGACTTTCTGATCCCTGTCCATCTCGCAAACAACTTGGGGTTATTTTTAAATGTAGCGAAGGGGATGTAGGCCTAATGAATTTTACCAGCATTGTGAACGTAGGCCTAGAGTCATATTATTTTGGCAACGGTAGCCTAATTAATTCGACAGGATTGTGAACCTAAGTCACAGTCCACAACAACATTGTGAACGTACACAATCACATAGGCCTATTTCATATTTTTTGACAACGTAATTAATTCGACACCATTGTGAACCAAGCGATCTGCGGGGGTGGTCACTGTCCTTCTCGCAACAGCAATGATAACATAGGCCTAGTCTAGGCCACACATCACAAATTGAATAATTTTGGTAGCGGTGGTAATTCATTTGACGGGACTGATTACTGCCTGCGGATGAAGGCTGCCTGCAGATGAACAACTTTTTAGGTGAAATGCACTTGGTGTTGGAGCTGGCGGCAGTCTCTCCCCTGTTCCTTGCTGAGAAAGGCGCAGACACGCCTCTGCTCAGTGCTCACCGTGCGCACCTTGTGGCAGGCAGTGGAATAGCAGCGAACTAACAAACAAACACAGACAACACACACACACAGAAACCCAGGCGATCACATAACCTCCTGGCGGAGGTAATAACAATATAGGCCTATACTTTTTGAACTCAGTGTTTTAACTATTTAGCTGATATTTTAAAAGGCCCTATGAAATTCAGGTGAAAAAACGCCGCTT
>NW_026945621.1:277500-282500 GCF_034702125.1 Engraulis encrasicolus | reverse complement strand
CAGTGTCCATGCTCCCAAGGCGGGCTGGTCTAAAGACAACAGGGTGACTAGCAGTTTATTTGGTGTAGTGACTATGGCCTTATTCGGGTATCATCTGAGTTATTCAGGTCGCAGGGCCTGCTTGGGGTGCATCTGATTTAAATAAAGATGTTTTATACCGTTAATGACCCCCGGCCCTACCCTGAATGGAACAGGACAATAAGCCCAGTAGCCTACAAAGCAGTTCGTGAGTCAACAGGTATCAGAACTGAAGTCAACAACAGTTTCACTTCTGGGTGTCAGAGTCAATGGTGGCGGCATCGGTGTTGTCATTTTGTTCTTACAAAGTCGGGACATTTCAAAACTGATATGAAACGGACAAACAGACATCATGTCTGGAATTCTAGTTGTTACTTCTTGTTCCATGGATGCTAGCCAACTGGCTAGTTAGCCGGCTAACTACATTTGGTTGTTGCTATGAAATAGATCACACTGACTGCCTGCCAGGCAGATGTACTAGCCTAGTCGGGGATTAAGGAAAGCGCAGCTGGGAAGGTTGGTTTGTTGGAAGCGGATTAGTGTACATTACAAACACTATTGCGGTAGTTTAAGCACTTCACAACACGATGGTTAAAACAAGCCCATAAATATCCACGGCAACTCCGGTGTTGTCCTGGAGCTAACTAGCACCTCGAGAGCGGGCAACTTCAACAAAGGAAACTGGAAACGGGAGGGAGGGAAGCAGCTGCCAGATTTTTCAGCTAGCTAATCTACCGATAGCTTCCCACAATATTCGCCCTTGGATTAGCATAATAAGGTCTCCAAGGCAGTTTGAATACACAGATCAACGTCGCACACACAGTAAAACATCAAGGAAACACAACTTTATGGTCTGATCGCAGCGTCAGCAAGCAATATTCAATTCCAGTAACTTTAGCCAGGTGTGTGGAGCTAGCTAGCGAGCTAAGGACTTTCCCAAATGTAGGGGAGGCGGCTTGTAGCTAACAGTAGCCAAGTTCCATAACTTAGCAAACAAAACACAACATAACAACAACAAAATAACCAAAACCCACTGTCTCAAAATGGGAAAACTGTGATGAAACACAAGCATCTGTACAGAAGTTGCGAAAATATTAGTTGAAAGATTTTCAAAACTTTGCGTAACTAGGACAACAAACAGGAGTCCGTAGCCTATGACTGGCTTATCTTTGGCTGACCAAACGGTTTGTGTACAAAGCCACGGCAAAGAATGCGAAGAATTCGATTAAACAAATGCGAGATATATTTATATGTACGGTCGTCTACTTACAGTGAAGATCTGAAATGTAGAGGCTAGAAATCTGTTCAATAAATGTGTCCAAGCAACAAGTCTCCGTCCTATGTTTTCAGCCAGCTCCGATAATGTACCCCTCAAATCTGCAACTCTCCCCCGTACCAGCTGCACAGGAGGACAAAACAGCAACACCTCGCTCGCTCATTTTGACTAAAATAATTTTAAAAGTAAAAAGCAGAGGTGCTTGATAACGCTCCCAGAGGAGACAGTTGCTGATTCTGCACAGTGGCTTCGGAATTTGCTGCAGTCAGAGAGAGAGAGAGCGAGGTCGGGCTACTTTACAAAAATGTGAAAAATGTCAAAGATTTTTGTGCCATGTCAGGGTAGCCGAGACAGAGCCAGCAAGCAGAGAGAAGCGCCCTGTTGCAACAACCAGACACAGCTCCTGCTGCTCATACAAAACCCTCAAACAAAACACAATAATAACTTAAATTCCAGCTGATATTTAGACATCTATCATTACAGGGGCAGAGTGCGTGTTAACATTAAAAATGAATGACTATTTAAAGCATAAATGTCTCCTATCTATGACTATTCTGCTGTTAAAGTATTATTAACTTACCTGAAATAGATCCGTGAATGTTATGATGACTGTATTGTTGTGTGTAGGCCTACCACCGAGTTGTGCTGATGCAGGCTAGTTTTTTTTTTCTCTACGTGTGTAAAGTTATTGATGTGTGTGTGTGTGAGTGTGTGTGAG
The DNA here is from genome assembly GCF_034702125.1 of Engraulis encrasicolus. Taxonomy (NCBI): domain Eukaryota; kingdom Metazoa; phylum Chordata; class Actinopteri; order Clupeiformes; family Engraulidae; genus Engraulis; species Engraulis encrasicolus. Next base: position 280,488 of record NW_026945621.1, on the reverse strand, counting down.
AGGGGCAGCCTGGAATGCGGCGGGCGGAATGCGCGGAATGAAGACAGGAATGAAATGCACGCGAGCACAGAGTTTGCGCGTGGGGGCGGGGCGGAGAGGAGAGGAGAGGAGCGCGCGTGGCGTCATCCCGGAGGCAGCGCGAGGCGAGCCAGCAGCATCAGCAGGGCCACACACACACGCGCGCACACACACACACACACACACACACACACACACACACACACACACACACACACACGCATACACACACACACACAGAGCCATGTAGAAGAGGCATGAGGGAGAGAGAGAGAGAGAGAGAGAGAGAGAGAGAGAGAGAGAGAGAGAGAGAGAGAGAGAGAGAGAGAGAGAGAGAGAGAGAGAGAGAGAGTTTCCTCTATGACCTCACTAGGCCAGTAGCTTTGGAAGATAATGTGAGTAACCAACAAAAGCCCCTGTAGTTCAGGCTATATACCTAACCAGGGACGTAGCAGCACATGTTGGGCCCTATGTACAATCAGCTCCAATGGACCCCCCAGCCATGTCTTCATAAATTGGACTGTGTGTGGGCCCCCCATCAGTGGTGTAGTCTACGTGGAACAGGTGTACGCAGTATACTCACTTAAAAAAATGGGATTTCAGTATACTCACTTACAATTGATTGATCCATTATTTAGAATAGCGCACATACAGTATACACTTCAAAAACGCTCAAATGTACAGTATAACCACCACAAAAAAGTAGACTACACCACTGTGTGGGCCCCCATATAGCCTAAATGGCCCCCCTGGTGACTCACTTTACCCCCCTAGACAACACCCTGTAGCTAACGCCTGGGACTCCATGGGCCCCTGGACCAGAAAACTAGATCAGGTCAGATAAGGTAAGGTAAGAGACCCTATGTTGTTGGCGGTTCAAGTCAGGGGGTCGTTTCTCGACAGTGCCTTTGCTAACGACTTTAGCCCTTTTGTTCGTTCTTAAAGCGATGGTTCGGAGTAGAATCCCCCTAATGCCATTTGAACCGTGACACCCATCCACCTTTACACCCGAAGTGTTTTCTGCCGCAGACTTACATCAACAGAGTTGCCGTGTTATTCGATGTTTATTCCGGTTAGCTTGACTCAAGCGCATATGGATACTGGGCACCGTCTCCAAACTTTCCCCACAAAAATAACATGTCATTACACCAAACTTCTGCAGTAGCACAAATATGGTCTATACTCACGAAACGAAGCATTTGGAAGTTTGGAAATAGTCCAGGAGTTTAGTATTATCAACACAAGCTGAATAGCTTCTCTGCTGCTAAAGCTGTGCCAACGTTACTTCCGTCATATGAGACAAGCCCGTAAAAGTCTTCAACAAACTTCCAGACGAGAGTGTTAAAAAAGTTTTCACTGAATTGTGATTAAGGCTTATATTTTCAAGGCAATACTTAAAAGATATTTCAAATCTTACCTACTATCAATTAGACAAGGATTTTCGTTATCAATACTGATGCTGAATTCACTTTTCATTGTGCATATTATGAGCTTCGTTGAGGACTCTTACATGCTTGTCGTAGATGACGGAAGTAACGTTGGCGCAGCTTTAGCAGCAGAGAAGCTATTCGGCTTGTGTTGATAATAATAAACTCCTGGACTATTTCCAAACTTCCAAATGCTTCGTTTCGTGAGTACAGACCATATTTGTGCTACTGCAGAAGTTTGGTGTCATGACATGTTATTTTTGTGGGGAAAGTTTGGAGACGGTGCCCAGTATCCATATGCGCTTGAGTCAAGCTAACCGGAATAAACATCGAATAACACGGCAACTCTGTTGATGTAAGCCTGCGGCAGAAAACACTTCGGGTGTAAAGGTGGATGGGTGTCACGGTTCAAATGGCATTAGGGTGATTCTACTCCGAACCATCGCTTTAAGACCAACGTTGTAACCAAGGTCTTGAGTTGGTCTTAAGTTGTTCTTAAGTTGTTCTTAAGTTGGTCTTGCGTCTAAAGACCAACTGAAGACCAACTTAAGACCAACTCAAGAGCAACTTACGACCAACTCAAGACCGACTTAAGACGGTTAGCAACGACAAGAATCGAGAAACGGAGTCCAGGTCAGCTTTTATTGTCACTTTCATCATATGCACAAGACATACAAGGAAAAATGAAATTACGTTTTCTCTCTATACCATGCCAGGACAAGACATAGGCCTATACAAACTAACATAAAGTGCAGACAGGACAGGTAACAGTGATGGACTGGTAACAATGGACAATAATAAATACAGTATAAATTAACATTTAACATTGAACATTTAACATTGAACATGTAACATATATAAGATAATAAAGAAAGAAGGCAGGCACTACAATAATAGAAATAATAACAGTGGAAGTACAGAATAATAACGGTATAAAAGGTAGGTTCAGGGCTATGTCTTCTGAGAAAAAAAATGAAAATACAGTTGATATTTTAACACAATATGAAAAAGGAAACATAGAGAGGCTTAACAAGCACAGTCGGCCCGATCTTGGCTGAGTGTCGGCACCAGGGGTGGACTGGTCATCTGGCACACAGGGCATTTTCCCGGTGGGCCAACAGTCCCCAGGGGCCGACACTGTTGTTGTTGTGGTTGTTGTTTTCTTGGGAATTGACCCGCAAATTAGAGGGAGGAGGCCCATTGGTCCGTCGTTAATATATAGACAGTGGATTCAGCCAGTCAAGATAAAGTATGAAAGTGGCCTGTGCGTGCGTGCGTGCGTGCGTGCGTGCGTGCGTGAGTGTGTGTTCGGGCCGATCTATGCCAAAAATGCCCGGGCCACTTTTCGGTCCCAGTCCAGTGCTGGCTGAATGTCGGCACTGTCGGCTGAGTGTCGGCTCGGCTGGAACACTGGTTACCGTGACTCAGCCAACACTTCATAGAACACTGAAAATAACGGTCACTTCATGCAGTAACTGAGCCAACACTCGGCCGACACTGAAAATAACTGTCAGTCTCATGCAGTAACTGAGCCAACACTGAG
>NW_026945621.1:267500-272500 GCF_034702125.1 Engraulis encrasicolus | reverse complement strand
TCAGTGATCACATTTGCATAGCCAAAGCCAAAGAACCAGGTGAATGTGAAAAACCATAGCATAGCCATAGCACCATCTGAATGTAATCTGTACGATCAGCAAAGGTTACATTACATTACATTACCTCAAAGGTATCAAAAGTACGTTTGTGGTGTGATTACAACACTAGCTCATGGCATTACATAGCTGTTACACCATTTACTCCATTGTACCTAATGAGATAGATAGACTCTGTGTGAGATCAATAGAAAAAGAATGAAAACCTGACAAGGACCCACCACAAACTTGATCCAACCAGTGCAAAGTTAGCTGATCATAAGACAAGTACACAAGTCTACTGGTTGCTCAGATAAGTTACTTGTGTTGGAGGGAAACCGTTTCTTTTTTTTAATTTTTATTTTTACTTTTGACACCTTTGCATTACATTACACTTAGATGACGCTTTTTTGACATTCAAAGCAACTACACTTATTTTTAAAGAAGAGGGTATTGGTTACAGTCCCTGGAGCAGTGTGGGGTGAGGTGCCTTGGAACAGGGCACCTCAGCCATGGAGTGTGGTGGGGAGTGGTCAGGGTAGGATTCGAACCTGCAACCCTCTGATATAAAGCCTGCCCACACTAGGCCACAGCTGCCCACAAGATGAGTATGCTATATGCAACAATAGCCGTACCAAGAAAATGTGTACTACCATAGCATAACATAGTACCAAGTGAATGTGTATGTACAATGAGTCCAATATGTATTTGATCCCTTGCAGTTTTTCCCGGTTTGCCCACTAATAAAGACATGATCAGTCTATACATTTATGATAATATGTATTCAAACATGGAGAGACAGAATATCAAAAATAAATTCCAGAAAATAACTTAAAATAACATATTTTAATTTATTTGTATTTAATTTAGGGAAATAAGTATTTTACCCCTCTAGCTAAAGAAGATAAAGTGCTTTGTGGCAAAGCCCTAGTTGTCTAGCACTGAGGTCAGATGCTTCTTTTAGTTGATGACAATGTTTGTGCATATAGTAGAAAATATTTTTGCCCATTTTTCTTTGCACATTATCTCTAAAACATTAATAGTTTGTGGCTGTAGCTTGGCAAATGGGAGGTTCAGTTCTCTCCATAGAATTACTATAGGGTTAATATTTGGAGACTGTCTAGGCCACTTCACGACTTTAATATGCTTCTTGTTGAGCCACTGCTTTGTTGCTTTGACTGTATGTTGTGTATTATTGTCATGTAGTCCAGCAGTTAACTGTCAAAATAGCCCAGAATAGTTCACTTTGGTATGCAAGCATGAAAATTGGCACGGATGTTCATTAGAATGTACTCTATCAGCTCAGGGCGTTGGCCACGCAAAAATCCAAGATGGCCGCCATTTTTCAAGATGGCCACCTTCTCCACTTCTAAATAAGTCTAGAATAAGTCTAGAATAGTTAAATTAGTGATGCCAGCATGTAATTTGGCAAAATTGTTCATTTGAATGTACTTTTTCAAAATATGGTGTTGGCCACGCAAAATCCAAGATGGCCACCATTTTTCAAGATGGCAACCCTCGCCACTCGCAAATAAGTCTAAGAATAGTTAAATTAATGATACAATCATACAATTAGGCACAAATGTTCATTAGAATGCACTCTTTCACAAAAGAGCATTGGCCACTCAAAATCCAAGATGGTCGCCATTTTTCAAGATGGCCACCCTGTTCACTTGTAAATAAGGCTAAGAATAGTTAAATTAATGATACAATCATACAATTAGGCACAAATGTCCATTCGAATGCACTCTTTCACAAAAGAGCATTGGCCACTCAAATCCAAGATGGCTGCCATTTTTCAAGATGGCTACCTCTCAACTTGTAAATAAGGCCAAGAAGTGTTAAATTAGGGATAGAATCATGCAATTTGGCACAAATGTTCACCAGAAAGAATTTCTGATCAATGATCAATTTTTGATCAATGATTTAAGCCTAGGAGCCCAACTGAAATATTCAATTTTCATATCAATCAAGTGAATACATGTGCATATCAAGTGTCAGTGACAGCTTGGATTATCTACCTCTATAAGGTCATGACAAATTAAAATGTATGCTGGTTTGTGTTCAGATATGTATATCTCAAGTCCTAGTGTACTATGGAGTGATGGGGGCCTCTATGCTTAGGAAAGTATGAATAATCAATATACAATACACCATACATACAGTATATTGACATATGCAAAATGGTAACATGTCTGTTTTATGTTCTACTTTGGCCTTTAACCTAGATGATATGTTGGCTACCTAACCACTTGATTTATTGATTGCTCATTATTTTTTATTTGTGGGTGTGGTCCTTTGTTTAAAACATGTCAGCCTCGCTTACTTCTCTCACACACTCAAAAAGTCTTTCAAAAACTTTAAACAACAACATGTGGAAATCCCATTGACTTTGGAGGGATACACCTGTCAAATTAGCCCAAACGTCATCAAGATACTGTACTCTACTGCACCGTACTGTATGCTACTGTACTGTACTGTACTCTACTGTACTGTAATGTGATATACTGTACTGTACTGTATGTGATAAACCATACTGTACTGTAGGCCCACTGTACTCTACTGTACCGTACTGTATGCTACTGTACTGTAATGTGATACACCATACTGTACTGTACCGTACTGTACTCTACTGTACTGAACTGTACTGTAATGTGATATACCAAACTGTACTGTACTGTACTGCACCGTACTGTATGCTATTGTACTGTACTGCACCGCACTGTATGCTATTGTATTGTACTGTACTTTACTATTCTCTACTGTACTGTACTGTACTGTATTGTACTGTGCTGCACTGCACTGCACTGTACTGTACAACTACATAGTAGAACTGAAACATGTGGAGCCTTCTGAGGTCATGTACAATATGATGCAAAATGGTGTAGTGGGAATGAGCTGTGTTACTATTACCACTCACAATCTATGGTAGACTATCCTTCCTCCCAGACTATTTGTGTGCCTTGCATATCAAGAAAATGAGTAATGAGTACCAGTAATGATTTACTTTTATAGTATATACCATATGAGAACTGTTGTTTTATATAGATATTTATCCTATGGGTAAGGGTGGCAAAGACCTATGGTACATGTTGTCCATCAGTGAAGTAGCAATTGTTAAGCAATTGTAGCAGTTGTGAAGTAGCAATTGAAGTACTCAATGATTATTGAGCTAACTGTCATACAACTTGTGACACAAGTACTAGGTGAAGACTTGAAAAGAAAACAATTTACCTCTGCCTACTTACTCAACACCTACTTAGAAATGATTTCCATTTAATTTGAACTGAAGACATACTGTGGCCTACATGTATATTGAGTAATCTGTAATACCATTCTAAAGATGACTGAAGTGCACTCACTATGTGCACAATGCTACTTGTGAAAATGTTGAATTAGGTGATCTTATGGGTTCTTCATACATATGGAGAGATCCTGTCCTTTACCCTCTCTCATACAAATACAAAATATCTGTTAATGAAATTAGAGGATGGAGAACCTGCTACCTTGGACATCATCTTGCACTGACACTTCCCCATTCAGATGCTGCTGAGTGAGCATTAGCAGCAGTCTATTCTTACCATAGTTTTAGTGTGGGAAATACTCATTTTAATTCAAACCAAGAATCTTCTCAAATCGTTCACAATGTTACATTTGCTGCCAAGCATGTAAGCACAGTATGCACACTATCACACATACTTTCACACTATGTACATTTTTGTAGTTTCATCAATCTGTCAAGCAGGCTACAACTGCCATTGCTTCATCTCTGCTGGGTTTGGGACTATATTAACATTGTCAGCTAAGTATAATGTCATGTACTAACAATGTAATGCATTACACAACATGACATTGTATATGACATGGTAGAATTATTTTTTTTCCCGATGGCTCCTAGGCTAGAATTACAGCTTAATACCCTAAAGACACACCATGCAAAGTTTGGTGCTTTTATCACTTCCGTAATGGTAAAACCTTTACAGACTCCACTAGTAATACTTCTAGTACCTTCTGCACTTTGCCTTTGTGGAGCACATACTCATTCTCACATTCACAGACCAGCTCTGGAGGCTGCCAAGAAGGCACCAATTGTTTGGGGTTTATGAGCGAAAGTGCTGTTTCTCTCTCTCTCTCTATGCATCATAAAGGGTGGCCATCTTGAAAAATGGCAGCCATCTTGAATTTTGTGTATCCAACACCATTTTTTTAAAAAGTGCATACAAAGACACATTTCTGCCAAATTACATGATTGCATCACTAATTTAACTATTCTTAGCCTTATTTACAAGTGAACAGGGTGGCCATCTTGAAAAATGGCGGCCATCTTGGATTTTGAGTGGCCAATGCTCTTTTGTGAAAGAGTGCATTCTAATGAACATTTGTACCAAATTGTGTGATTGTATCATTAATTTAACTCTTCTTAGCCTTATTTACAAGTGAACAGGGTGGCCATCTTGAAAAATGGCCGCCATTTTGGATTTTTGCGTGGCCAACGCCCTTAGCTGAAAGAGTACATTCTAATGAACCTCTGTGCCAATTTCTATGCTTGCATACCAAAGTGAACTATTTTTGGTCTTATTTGCTCCGCTAATGTTGGGAGATCCAAAAATGGCCCACCCTTCAGTGTAGTGGTGGAGGGAAGGACGTTTGCACTCAGGATTGCACATTACATGTCTCCCTCCATCCATTCGTTGACGATGTGAAGTTGTCCTGTGCCTTGGCCAGACAAACACCCTCAAACCATAATGATACCACTTCCATGCATGATGGTGAGGAGGGTATTCTTGGGATCATAGACAGCAGTACTCTTTCTCAAAACACATTGAATTGTGATAATGCCAAACAGCTTGATTTTGGTTTAATCTGCAGCACCTCAGTATCATATCCTAAACCAGTCTGATGTCCGTTGGCAAACCTCAAGTGGGACTGCACAGGTTCCCTCTGAAGTGGAGGTACCATGTGTG